>NW_028121153.1:21200-47469 GCF_965183815.1 Platalea leucorodia
TGCAAGGCCTGGGGTGAGCGTGCACGGCGTGGAGAGTATGGCTCAGGGGTGAGAGTGAGCGTGCACGGCTCCCGGGGCGAGCGTGCATGGCCTGGGGCGAGTGTGCAAAGCTCCAGGGGTGAGTGTGAGCGTGCATGGCCCGGGGTGAGCGTGCACGGCTCCTGGGGCGAGTGTGCACGGCCTGAGGCGAGCGTGCAAAGCTCCAGGGGTGCGTGTGAGCGTGCACGGCTCCGGGGGTGAGCGTGCGTGGCCTGGGGTGAGCGTGCAAAGCTCCGGGGGTGAGCGTGAGCGTGCAACGGGCTGGGGGGAGCGTGCATGGCCCAGGGTGAGCGTGCAAAGCTCCGGGGGTGAGCGTGAGCGTGCACAGCCAAGGGTGAGCGTGCAAAGCCCAGGGTGAGCGTGCAAAGCTCCGGGGGTGCGTGTGAGCGTGCACGGCCAAGGGTGAGCGTGCAAAGCCCAGGGTGAGCGTGCAAGACCTGGGGTGAGCATGCAAAGCCCGGGGTGAGCGTGCGTGGCCTAGGGTGAGCGTGCAAGGCCTGGGATGAGCGTGCACGGCCTAGGGTGAGCGTGCAAAGCCCAGAGTGAGCGTGCGAAGCCCGAGGTGAGCGTGCAAGGCCCGGGGTGAGCGTGCAGGGCCTAGGGTGAGCGTGCAAAGCCCAGGGTGAGCGTGCACGGCCCGGGGTGAGTGTGCAAAGCCCAGGGTGAGCGTGCAAGGCCCGTGCTGAGCGTGCAAGGCCCGGGGCGAGCGTGCAAGGCCTGCGCCGAGCGCCCCTGCCCCCCCCCCCCGCCGCCGCCCCCCCATCGCCGCCGCTCGCGCGCGTGCAACCCCCCCCCCCCCCCGAGCCCCGCGTCGCACGCGCGCGTGCGAGGGGCGCGGGGATGCGGCCGGGGGCCGGGTCCCCCCCGGGCGCCCCTGGGCCTTGCGGGGGGCCCCCGGGGCGGCTCTAGGGCCGGGTGGGCGCCATGTGGGGCCCCCCCCAAGCGGGGACCCCCTGGGCGCTGCGGGGGTCCCTGGGGCCCCCCCCCCGGCCCCCGCCTCAGCCTGGAGGGCGGCAGCAGGACCGTGGCCGGTAGGAACCGGGGGGGGGGGGGTTTGGGGGGGCTGGGGGGGGACCCCGAGATTTGGGGGGGGGGGGGGTGTGGAGTTAAGGGGGTTGGGGGGGGCAGAGGTTTGGGGGGGGGCGGAATAGGGGGGGACCCCAAGATCAGGGGCAGGGGTTGGGGGGCAGATGGGGGGGGGCAGAGTTAAGGGGGTTCAGGGGGGGCAGAATTGGGGGGGCAGAATTTGGGGGGACCCCAGTATTGGGGGGCAGAGTTAAGGGGATTTGGGGGGGGGCAGAATTAGGGGGGCCCCAAGATTGGGGGGGGGCAGAGTTAAGGGGGTTCGGGGGGGCAGAACTGGGGGGACCCTAAGGTTGGGGGGGGGCAGAGTGAAGGGGGTTCGGGGGGGGCAGAATTGGGGGGGGGGCAGAATTTGGGGGGGACCCCAGTATTGGGGGGCAGAGTTAAGGGGTTTGGGGGGGCAGAACTGGGGGGGACCCCAGGGCCAGGGGCAGAGTGAAGGGGATTTTGGGGGGGCCAAAGTTTGGGGGGGGGCAGAATTAGGGGGACCCCAGTATTGGGGGGCAGAGTTAAGGGGATTTGGGGGGGGCAGAATTAGGGGGGCCCCAAGATTGGGGGGGGCAGAGTTAAGGGGGTTCGGGGGGGCAGAATTGGGGGGGGCAGAATTTGGGGGGACCCCAGTATTGGGGGGCAGAGTTAAGGGGTTTGGGGGGGGCAGAACTGGGGGGGACCCCAGGGCCAGGGGCAGAGTTAAGGGGATTTTGGGGGGGGGCAAAGTTTGGGGGGGGGCAGAATTAGGGGGACCCCAAGACTGGAGACAGAGTTGGGGGGGGGCAGAATTGGGGGGGAGGGAAATTTGGGGGGACCCCAAGATTGGGGGGCAGAGTTTAAGGGGATTTGGGGGGGTCAGAATTGGAGGGAACCCAAAATTGGGGGGGGGCAGAGTTAAGGGGACCCCCAAGGTCAAGGGCAGAGTTAAGGGGGGTTTTGGGGGGGGGGCAGAATTGGGGGAGGGGCAGAGTTTGGGGGACCCCAGGAGCACGGGGGCATCCCTGGGTTTTGGGGGGGGGGGGGGGGGGTGGTGACGTCGGTGATGGGGGAGGGGCAGATAGGGGGAGGGGGGCGAGGGACCCCGGGGGCTGCTGGAAGTGGGGGGGGGGGGAGGGAGGGAGGCCCCCAAATTCTCCCCCAATGCCTGGCCCCCCCCAAATCCCCCCCTGGATGCCTGGGCCCCCCAAAATGCCTGGGCCCCCCTAAATCCCCCCCCCCCCCAATGCCTGGGTCCCCCCCAAATCCCCCCCGGGCACATGGGTGCCCCCCAAATTCCCGCCCCCCCCCAGGACTCCTGGCCCCCCCAAAATCCCCCCCTCAAACACCTGGGCCCCCCCAAATCCCCCCCCCAGGACTCCTGGGTCTCCCCATAGGAGGCCTGGCCCCCCCCAAATGCTTGGGACCCCCCCCAAATCCCCCCCGGGCACCTGGGTCCCCCCCAAATCCCCCCCCTGGTCTCCTGGCCCCCCCCCCAATGCCAGGGTCCCCCCCAAATCCCCCCCCCCCAATACCTGGGTCCCCCAAATCCCCCCAGACACCTGGGTCCCCCCCCCCCCCCCCAGGCGGATGGGGGTGGGGGAAGGGATGTGGGGGGGGATCCCCCCCCCCCGTGTCCCCCCTCTTTGTCCCCGCTGTCCCCTCACCCTCCTGTCCCCCCCCCCCCCCCCCCCCCCAGATTACCACGGCGGCCGCTCCCGCAGGAAGAGCGTTCCCGGGGGGAAGCAGTACAGCATCAACATGGACGCCCCGCCCGCCCCCCCCTTCCGGCCCTCGGTGAGCACACGCCTGTCGCCACGGTTACCCCGGCCCGCACACGCCTGTCGTCATGGTTACCCCCATCCCGCACACGCCTGTCGCCACGGTTACCCTGGCCTGCACACGCCTGTCGTCATGGTTACCCAGCCTGCACACGCGCTGTTGTCATGGTTACCCTGGCCCGCACACGCCTGTCGCCATGGTTACCCCAGCCCGCACACGCCTGTTGTCATGGTTACACCATCCCGCACACGCCTGTCGTCATGGTTACCCCAGCCTACACACGCCTGTTGTCATGGTTACACCATCCCGCACACGCCTGTTGTCATGGTTACCCTCATCCCGCACACGCCTGTCGTCATGGTCACCCTGTCCCGCACATGCCTGTCGTCATGGTTACCCCAGCCTGCACACGCCTGTCGCCACGGTTACCCCAGCCCACACACGCCTGTTGTCATGGTTACCCTCATCCCGCACACGCCTGTCGTCATGGTCACCCTGTCCCGCACACGCCTGTCGCCATGGTTACCCCAGCCCGCACACGCCTGTTGTCATGGTTACACCATCCCGCACATGCCTGTCGTCATGGTTACCCCAGCCTACACACGCCTGTGTCATGGTTACACCATCCCGCACACGCCTGTTGTCATGGTTACCCTCATCCCGCACACGCCTGTCGTCATGGTCACCCTGTCCCGCACACGCCTGTCGCCATGGTTACCCCAGCCCGCACACGCCTGTTGTCATGGTTACCCCATCCTGCACACGCCTGTTGTCATGGTTACCCTGGCCCGCACACGCCTGTCGTCATGGTTATCCTCATCCCGCACACACCTGTCGCCATGGTTACCCCGTCCCGCACACGCCTGTCGTCATGGTTACCCTCATCCCGTACACGCCTGTTGTCATGGTTACCCTCATCCCGCACATGCCTGTTGTCATGGTTACCCCATCCCGCACACGCCTGTCGTCATGGTTACACCATTCCGCACACGCCTGTTGTCATGGTTACCCCGGCCCGCACACGCCTGTCGCCATGGTTACCCCATCCCGCACATGCCAGTCGTCATGGTTACCCCGGTTCTGCACACGTATGTTGTCATGGTTACGCTGTCCCGCGCACGCGTGTTGCCGTGGTTACCCTCCTTCTGCACATGTATGTTGCCATGGTTACTGCACCCTGCACACGTATGTTGTCATGGTTACGCCATCCCGCACACGCGTGTTGTCGTGGTTACCCTGGTCCTGCACACGTATGTTGCCATGGTTACCGTATCCTGCACACGGGTTGCCATGGTTACCCCATCCCGCACACGCGTGTTGTCATGGTCACCCTGGCCCGGCACACGTACGTTGCCATGGTTACCCCATCCCGCACACGCCTGTTGTCATGGTTACCCCACCCTCCACACGCCTGTCGCCACGGTTACCCTGCTCCCGCACACGTGCGTTGCCATGGTTACCCCGCTCCCACGTCTCCGTGGTTACCGCCGTCCCGCACACGCGTGTCCCCCGGTTACCCCGGTCCTGCACATGGACGTTGCCGTGGTTACCGCGCTCCTGCGCCCACGTCGCCATGGTTACCTTCATCCCGCACACATGGTCACCCTCATCCCGTGTTGCCGCGGTTACCGTGGTCCTGCCCGTGCCTGTTGCCATGGTTACCCCGCTCCTGCCCACCCGGTGACCCTGCTCCCGTGTCACTGCCCCCCCCCCGCCTGTTGCCATGGTTACCCAGGTCCCTCATCCCCATGGTTACCCCCGCTCCTCCACATTCCTGTTGCCGTGGTAACCCCGGTCCTACGCTCCCTGTCACCATGGTAACCCCAGTGCTATGGTACCCATCGCCATGGTAACCCCGTCCTATGCCCCCATCACCATGGTAACCCCGGTCCTGTGCTCCCTGTCACCATGGTAACCCTGGTCCTATGCCCCCCATCCCCATGGTAACCCTGGTCCTATGCCCCCCATCACCATGGTAACCCCAGTCCTGTGTTCCCTGTCACCATGGTAACCCCAGTCCTACACCCCCATCACCATGTCAACCCCGGTCCTACGCCCCCCATCACCATGGTAACCCCAGTCCTATGGTACCCATCCCCATGGTAACCCCGGTCCTACACCCCCGTCACCATGGTAACCCTGGTCCTATGCCCCCCATCACCATGGTAACCCCAGTCCTATGGTACCCATCCCCATGGTAACCCCGGTCCTACGCCCCCCATCCCCATGGTAACCCTGGTCCTACACCCCCATCACCATGGTAACCCCAGTCCTATGGTACCCATCGCCATGGTAACCCCGTCCTATGCCCCCATCCCCATGGTAACCCCAGTCCTATGGTACCCATCCCCATGGTAACCCCGGTCCTGTGCCCCCATCACCACGGCAACCCCGGTCCTACAGTACCCATCACCACGGCAACCCGGGCCCTACGCCCCCCCCATCACCGCGCTTCCCCCCTCCGGCCCCATCACCGCCGCGGTCCCCCCACCCCCCACCCCTCCCCCCACCCCCCTCCCCCCCCCCCCCGGCGCCCCGCCCCCCCTCAGCCGCCTGTACCCCAGCAAGGCTTCCTGAGCCGCCGCCTGAAGAGCTCCATCAAGCGAACCAAGAGTCAACCCAAGCTCGACCGCACCAGCAGCTTCCGGCAGATCCTGCCCCGCTTCCGCAGCGCCGACCACGACAGGTGGGGACACCGCGGGGACACCGCGGGGACACCCTGGGGACACCCCGGGGACACCGCGGGGACACCGCGGGGACGGTGTAGGGGCCAGCCGTGGAGGCGGGGGGATGCTCCGGGTGTTGCGGTGGTGGGGGGGGACGGTGGGGACGGTTGTGGCTGGGTGGCCCCAGGGTGGGCGTGGGGACAGTCGTGGTCTCGGTGTCCCCAAGGTGGGGATGGGGACAGTTCTGTTGCTCAGATGTCACCAGGGGGGACATGGGGACAGTCCTGGTCTCGGTGTCACCAAGGTGGACGTGGGGACAGTCCCGGTCTCTGGGTGTCCCCAGGGTGGACATGGGGACAGTCCTGGTCTCGGTGTCACCAAGGTGGCTGTGGGGACAATCCTGGTCTCTTGGTGTCCCCAGGGTGGACATGGGGACAGTCCTGGTCTCAGTGTCACCAAGGTGGCTGTGGGGACAATCCTGGTCTCTTGGTGTCCCCAGGGTGGACATGGGGACAGTTCTGGTCTCGGTGTCACCAAGGTGGCCGTGGGGACAATCCTGGTCTCTCGGTGTCACCAAGGTGGACATGGGGACAGTCCTGCCACCCAGGTGGCATCAGGTCAGGTTTGGGGACAGTCCCAGTCTCTCGGTGTCCCCAAGGTGGACATGGGGACAATCCTGTTGCTCAGATGTCCCCAGGGTGGATGTGGGGACAGTCCTGGTCTCGGTGTCACCAAGGTGGGGATGGGGACAGTCCTGTTGCTCAGGTGTCACCAAGGTGGACGTGGGGACAGTCCTGGTCTCTGGGTGTCACCAAGGTGGGGATGGGGACAGTCCTGCCACCCAGGTGGCACCAGGTCGGGTTTGGGGACAGCCCTGCTCTCTGGGGGTCCCCAGGCTGGGCACAGGGACGTCCCCGTCCCCTGAATGTCCCCAGGCTCGGGGGGGGGGTGACCGGTCCGAGTGTCCTCCAGCCAGGCACAGGGACAAGCCCTGGTGTGGGGCAGCTCCCCAGTGTCCCCAGTGTCCCCAGTGTCCCCATACGGGGCAGGTCCCCAATGTCCCCAATGTCCCCCATATCCCCAGTGTCCCCACATGGGACAGGTCCCCAATGTCCCCAATGTCCCGATATAAGACAGGTCCCCAGTATCCCCATACGGGGCAGGACCCCAGTGTCCCCAGTGTCCCCAGTGTCCCCATATGGGCGGGTCCCCAGTGTACCCAGTGTCCCCATATGGGGCAGGTCCCCTGTGTCCCCAATGTCCCCATATGGGGCAGGTCCCCAATGTCCCCAGTGTCCCCAATGTCCCCATATGGGCAGGTCCCCAGTGTCCCCAGTGTCCCCAATGTCCCCATACGGGGCAGGTCCCCCGTGTCCCCAGTGTCCCCAAAGTCCCCATATGGGCAGGTCCCCAGTGTCCCCCGTGTCCCCAGTGTCCCCAGTGTCCCCATATGGGCAGGTCCCCAGTGTCCCCAGTGTCCCCAGTGTCCCCATATGGGGCAGCCCCCCCCCCCGCAAGGCGGGTCCCTGCTGTGTCCCCCCCCCCGCCCCGCCTTGGGGACACGTTGGGGACCGGGTGGCCGCGCAGGTGGCAGGCGGCGGTGACGCCGTTTATGGCCGGAGCCGGGCGCAGGATCCGGCCTGGCACCCGGCCCGGTGTCACCGTCACCGTCACTGTCACCGTCACCGGAGCCACGGATGGGGTACGGTCCCTTGTCCCCGGGGAAGGGGGGGGGTGTCCCATGTCCTTGGTGTCCCCTTTGGGGTGTCCCTTGTCCCCAAGGAGATTGTCCCCAGGGGCTGGGGGTCTCCTGTCCCCGCGTCTCCTGGGGATGTCCCCAAGGAGGTCCGATGTCCCCAAGGGGGGGGTCCCTTGGGGTGTCCCCTGTCCCCAAGGAGCGTCCCTGGGGTGTCCCCTGTCCCCAGGAGTGTCCCTGGGGTGTCCCTTGTCCCCAAGGAGCGTCCCTTGTCCCCAACAAGTCCCTTGAGAGGGGGGGACGTCCCTTGGGATGTCCCCTGGGGTGTCCCCTGTCCCCAGGAGCATCCCTGGGGTGTCCCTTGTCCCCAAGGAGCGTCCCTTGTCCCCAACAAGTCCCTTGAGAGGGGGGGTCGTCCCTTGGGATGTCCCCTGGGGTGTCCCCTGTCCCCAGGAGCATCCATGGGGTGTCCCTTGTCCCCAAGGAGCGTCCCTTGTCCCCAACAGGTCCCTTGAGAGGGGGGGACGTCCCTTGGGATGTCCCCTGGGGTGTCCCCTGTCCCCAAAGAGCGTTCCTGGGGTGTCCCTTGTCCCCAAGAGGATGCCCTGGGGGGGTTCCCTTGTCCCTTGGGATGTCCCCTGGGATGTCCCTTGTCCCCAGGGGGATGCCCTGGGGGGGGTCCCTTGGGATGTCCCCCCTGGGGGGGGTGGGGGGATGTCCCTTGTCCCCAGGGGCAGGGGGGTACCCACCGGCCGGGGTATTTTTAGCCGCGCTGGGGGACGGGGACGCGGGGACGGTGACGGCAGCGGTGGCCGCGGGGACGGGGACGCGACGAGGCCGCTGCTTACGCAGCCCCGGGGATAAATATAGCGCCCGGGGGCGGCTTGCCTGCGCCCCCGCTTCGGGGGGGCTGGGGGCCGGGGGACCCCAGTTTGGGGGACCCCAGACATCTGGGTCCCCCTGGTTTGGGGGTCTGGCACCAGGGTCCCCTGGTTTGGGGGGGTCTGACACCTGGGTCCCCCAGTTTGGGGGGGCTGGATGCCTGGGTCCCCTGGTTTGGGGGACTGGATGCCTGGGTCCCCAAGTTTTGGGGGGGCTGGACATCAGGGTCCCCTGTTTTGGGGGGCTCTGACACCAGGGTCCCCTGGTTTGGGGGGTCCAGATGCCTGGGTCCCCCAGTTTTGGGGGGACTGGATGCTTGGGTCCCCCTGGTTTGGGGGGGCTGGATGCCTGTGTCCCCTGTTTTGGGGGGCTCAGACACCCGGATCCCCCAGTTTGGGGGGACTGGATGCCTGCGACCCCCTGGTTTGGGGTGGCTCTGACACCTGGGTCCCCCAGTTTTGGGGGGGCTGGCACCAGGGTCCCCTGGTTTGGGGGGGTCTGACACCTGGGTCCCCCTGTTTTGGGGGGCTGGATGCCTGGGTCCCCTGGTTTGGGGGGCTGGATGCCTGGGTCCCCCAGTTTTGGGGGGGCTGGACATCAGGGTCCCCTGTTTTGGGGGGCTCTGACACCAGGGTCCCCTGGTTTGGGGGGTCCAGATGCCTGGGTCCCCCAGTTTTGGGGGGACTGGATGCCTGGGACCCCCTGGTTTGGGGGGGTCTGACACCCGGGTCCCCCAGTTTGGGGGGACTGGATGCCTGGGTCCCCAGTTTTGGGGACCCCAGATGCCTGCGTCGCCTCTGGTTTGGGGGGGATCTGAAGCCTGGGTCCCCCCTGTTTTGGGGACCCTGGACACCTGGGTCCTCCCTGTTTTGGGGGGCTGGAAGCTGGGGTCCCCCCTGTTTTGTGGGGCCTGGATGCCTGGGTCCCCCTGGTTTGGGGGGGTCTGACAGCTGGGTCCCCTGTTTTGGGGGGGCTGGACACCAGGGTCCCCAGTTTTGGGGACCCCAGATGCCTGCGTCCCCTCTGGTTTGGGGGGGATCTGAAGCCTGGGTCCCCCCTGTTTGGGGGGGGCTGGATGCCTGGGTCCCCCAGTTTGGGGGGGTCTGACACCAGGGTCCTCTCTTTTGGGGGGCTGGAAGCCGGGGTCCCCCCTTTTTTGGGGGGGGCTGGACGCCTGGGTCCCCCAGTTTGGGGGGGTCTGACACCAGGGTCCCCTGCTTTGGGGACGCCTGCGTCCCCTCTGGCTTTGGGGTGGGGGGGGTCCCCCTGTTTTGTGAGGGTGGGGGGTTGCGGGGGGGTCAGCTCCCGGGTGCCCCCTCCATGTCCCCCCCCCCCCCCCCCCGCCCTGACTCTGTCTCTCTCTGTCCGTCCCGACGCCGCGGACGCGTCCCCAGGTCCCGCGCGGATGCCCCAGGTACCCCCTCCCCCACCCCCCCCCACCCCCCCTCCCAACCCCCCCCACACGCCACCGTCACCCCCCGCTCGCATGCCACCAACCCCCCACCCCCCACCCCGGGCACCTCCCCCCACCCTGTCACCCCCCCCCGAGCGTCCCCCCCACGTCCCCGCAGGGCCCGGCTGATGCAGAGCTTCAAGGAGTCGCATTCCCATGAGTCCCTGCTGAGCCCCAGCAGCGCGGCCGAGGCGTTGGAGCTCAACCTGGACGAAGACTCCATCATCAAGGCGGTCCACAGCAGCATCCTGGGCCAGGAATTCTGCTTCGAGGTACGGTCCCCATCTTCTCCGTCTCCCTTGCCGGCCGTCACCGTGGCGACCGGTCACCGTCGGTTGTCACCCGTAGGTGACCACGGCCTCGGGGACCAAGTGCTTCGCCTGTCGCTCGGCCGCCGAGAGGGACAAATGGATCGAGAACTTGCAGAGGGCGGTGAAGCCCAACAAGGTGAGGAGGTGGTCGTCGGGGGGGAGGAGGTGGTCAACTGGTGGGGATGGGGAGGGTCAACTGGTGGGGATGGGGATGGGGATGGTCAACTGGTGGGGATGGGGACGGTCAACTGGTGGGGATGGGGACAGTCAACTGGTGGGGATGGGGATGGTCAACTGGTGGGGATGGGGATGGGGATGGTCAACTGGTGGGGATGGGGATGGTCAACTGGTCAAGACGGTCAACTGGTGGGGATGGGGACAGTCAACTGGTGGGGATGGTCAACTGGTGGGGATGGGGATGGTCAACTGGTCAAGATGGTCAACTGGTGGAGATGGGGATGGGGATGGTCAACTGGTGGGGATGGGGATGCGGATGGTCAACTGGTGGGGATGGGGACAGTCAACTGGTGGGGATGGTCAACTGGTGGGGATGGGGACAGTCAACTGGTCAAGATGGTCAACTGGTGGAGATGGGGATGGGGATGGTCAACTGGTGGGGATGGGGATGGTCAACTGGTCAAGACGGTCAACTGGTGGGGATGGGGACAGTCAACTGGTGGGGATGGTCAACTGGTGGGGATGGGGATGGTCAACTGGTGGGGATGGGGACAGTCAACTGGTGGGGATGGGGATGGTCAACTGGTCAAGATGGTCAACTGGTGGGGATGGGGATGGTCAACTGGTGGGGATGGGGACAGTCAACTGGTGGGGATGGGGATGGTCAACTGGTCAAGATGGTCAACTGGTGGGGATGGGGATGGTCAACTGGTCAAGACGGTCAACTGGTGGGGATGGGGACAGTCAACTGGTGGGGATGGTCAACTGGTGGGGATGGGGATGGTCAACTGGTGCGGATGGGGACGGTCAACTGGTGGGGATGGGGACGGTCAACTGGTGGGGATGGGGACGGTCAACTGGTCAAGATGGGGATAGTCAACTGGTAGAGATGGGGATGGTCAACTGGTGGGGATGGGGATGGTCAACTGGTGGAGATGGGGATGGGGATGGTCAACTGGTGGGGATGGAGATGGTCAACTGGTGCGGGTGTCCCCCGGGGTCACCCTGGCCCCTGGGGTCACACTTCCCTGGGGTCGCTGCTCCTGGTGGCCACTCAGCTGGGCTCGTCCCCGGGGTCACTGTCCCCATCCCCCCCGCGCCCCACGTCCCCTGCTGACCTCCCACCCTCCCACCCCTCCTCAGGACAACAGCCGGCGGGTGGACAACGTCCTGAAGCTCTGGGTGATCGAGGCGCGAGACCTTCCCCCCAAGAAACGCTACTACTGCGAGCTCTGCCTGGACGACATGCTCTACGCCCGCACCACCAGCAAGGCGCGCACCGACAACGTCTTCTGGGGAGAACATTTTGAGTTTAACAACCTGCCGGCCGTCCGCACCATCCGCTTACACCTCTACAAGGACACCGATAAGAAACGCAAGAAGGATAAGAGTAATTACGTGGGGATGGTGAGCATCCCCATCGCCAGCGTCACCGGTCGGCATTTCGCCGAGCAGTGGTACCCGCTCAGCCAACCCAGCGGCAGCAAGAGCAAGGCGGGTTGTCCGGCTTTACGCGTCAAAAGTCGCTTCCAGACCATGAGCATCCTTCCCATGGAGCTCTACAAGGAGTTCGCCGAGTACGTCACCAACAATTACCGGATGCTCTGCGCCGTCTTGGAACCCGTGCTCAGCGTTAAGAGCAAGGAGGAGGTGGCCTGCGCGTTGGTGCACATCTTGCAGAGCACCGGCAAGGCGAAGGTGGGGGGTTGGGGGGGTGGGGAAAGGGGGGGAGGGGTGCGGAGGGGGGGGGAGGAGGATGGATGGGGGATGGATGGATGGAGGATGGAGGATGGATGATGGATGATGGATGATGGATGATGGATGATGGATGATGGATGGAAGGAGGATGGAGGATGGATGGAGGATGGATGATGGATGGAAGGAGGAGGGATGGATGGATGGAAGATGGATGGATGGATGGAAGGAGGAGGGATGGATGGATGGAAGATGGACAGATGGATGGAGGATGGATGATGGATGGATGATGGATGGATGGAAGGAGGATGGATGATGGATGGATGATGAATGATGGATGGATGGATGGAAGGAGGAGGGATGGATGGATGGAAGATGGACGGATGGATGGAAAATGGATGGATGGAAGATGAATGGATGGAAGGAGGATGGATGGAGGATGGATGGATGGAAGGAGGATGGAGGATGGATGGAGGATGGATGGAGGATGGATGGATGGAAGGAGGATGGAGGATGGATGGAGGATGGATGGAGGATGGATGGAGGATGGATGGAGGATGGATGATGGATGGAAGGAGGAGGGATGGATGGATGGAAGATGGATGGATGGATGGAGGATGGATGATGAATGGATGATGGATGGATGGAAGGAGGATGGATGATGGATGGATGATGGACGGATGGATGGAAGGAGGATGGATGGATGGATGATGGACGGATGGATGATGGATGGATGATGGACAGATGCAGAACGGATGGAGGATGGATGAATGGAAGATGGATGGATGGAAGGAGGATGGATGGATGGATGGAAGGATGATGAACAGATGGATGGAAAATGGATGGATGGATGATGGACGGATGGATGATGGACGGATGGATGGATGGATGATGGATGGATGGATGGAAAATGGATGGATGGAAGGAGAATGGAGGATGGATGGAGGATGGAAGGAGGACGGAGGATGGACAGATAGAAGATGGATGGATGGATGATGGACAGATGCAGGACGGATGGAGGATGGATGAATGGAAGATGGATGGATGGATGGAAGGATGATGGAAGGATGGATGGAGAATGGATGGATGGAGGAAGGAAGGATGGGTGGACAGATGGATGGATGGAAGATGGACGGGTGGATGGAAAATGGATGGATGGAAGGAGGACGGAGGATGGATGGAGAGAAGATGGATGGATGGATGGATGATGGACAGATGCAGGATGGATGGATGGAGGATGGATGATGGATGGAAGATGGAGGGACGGATGGAAGATGGATGGATGGATGGATAGAAGAAGGCAGGATGGGTGGATGGATGGATGGACAGATAGACGATGGATGGATGGATGGAAGATGGATGGATGGAGGACAGAAGGGTGGATGGATGGATGGATGGATGGATGGCTGGATAGAAGATGGATGATGGACAGATGCAGGATGGATGGATGGAAGGCTGGAGGAAGGCTGAACGAAGGAGGATGGACAGACAGATGGGAGACAGGTAGAAGACAGAGGGAGGATGGACGGAGGATTGGCTGGATGGAGGACAGCCATGGAGGATGGATGGAGGAAGGGAAGGAGGATGGATGGAGCAGGACGGACGGACGGATGGGGGATGGATGAAGGATGTATGGATGGAGGATGGAAGAGGGATGGGTGGAGGACAGATGGATGGATGGATGGAGGGACAGAAGATGGAGGCCGGCCACAAGGATGCACGGAGGGTGGGCTGGGCCAGCCTGGCCGCAGGCAGGCATTGGGCTGCCCTGACGGCCGTGGGCAGGACTTCCTGTCGGACATGGCCATGACGGAGGTGGATCGCTTCATGGACCGGGAGCACCTGATCTTCCGGGAAAACACCCTCGCCACGAAAGCCATAGAGGAGTACCTGAAACTCATCGGCCAGAAATACCTCAAGGATGCCATCGGTGAGCTCCACCGGCGCTGGGGGGTCACCGTCGTGGCCAAGGGGTCCTCATCATCACCAGGGCCCCCCTGGCACGGCTGTGGGAGAGTGGGAGGTCCCCACACACGGTCATGTCCCCATTGGTATGGCCGTGGGAGGGTTGGGTGGTGCCTTCTCATGGCCACGTCCCCATCAGGGTACATTTGGGTGGTCCCCAGTCCCTGCTCATAGCCAGGTCCTCATGGGCACGGCCGTGGGAGGGTTGGGTGGTCCCTTCTCATGGCCACGTCCCCATCAGGGTACATTTGGGTGGCCTCCAGTCCCTGCTCATAGCCAGGTCCTCAAGGGCACGGCCATGGGAGGGTTGGGTGGTCCCTTCTCATGGCCACGTCCCCACCAGGGTACATTTGGGTGGTCCCCAGTCCCTGCTCATAGCCAGGTCTTCATGGGCACGGCCATGGGAGGGTTGGGTGGTCCCCACACGTGGCCATGGGCCGGTTGGGTGGTCCCTCCTTACGATCACGTCCCCGTTGGCATGGCCAGAGGATGGCTGGGTGGTCCCTTCTCATGGCCATGTCCCCATGGAGGTGGTCTGGCTATGGGACACTTGGGTGGTCCCCAGCCCCTCATTGGCATGGCCGTGGGAGGGTTGGGTGGTCCCTTCTCATGGCCATGTCCCCATGGAGGTGGCCTGGCCGTGGGACAGTGGGGTGGTCCCTTCTCATGGCCATGTCCCCATGGAGGTGGCCTGGCCGTGGGACAGTGGGGTGGTCCCTTCTCATGGCCATGTCCCCATGGAGGTGGCCTGGCCGTGGGACAGTGGGGTGGTCCCTTCTCATGGCCATGTCCCCATGGAGGTGGCCTGGCCGTGGAACAGTGGGGTGGTCCCCTCTGACGTCCCCGTCCCCACGCAGGCGAGTTCATCCGGGCGCTGTACGAATCGGAGGAGAACTGCGAGGTCGACCCCATGAAGTGCTCGGCCTCCACCTTGGCTGACCACCAGGCCAACCTCCGCATGTGCTGCGAGCTCGCCCTCTGCAAGGTGGTCAACTCGCATTGGTGAGTCCTCGGGGCTGGGGACATCCCCCGATGTCCCCACCGTGGGTCCCTGACCGTGTCGTCGTGTCCCCCTTTCCACCTCAGCGTGTTCCCCCGGGAGCTGAAGGAGGTCTTCGCCTCGTGGCGGCTGCGATGCGCCGAGCGGGGCCGCGAGGACATCGCCGACCGGTTGATCAGCGCCTCGCTCTTCCTGCGGTTCCTCTGCCCCGCCGTGATGTCCCCCAGCCTCTTCGGCCTCATGCAGGAGTACCCCGACGAGCAGACCGCCCGCACCCTCACCCTCATCGCCAAGGTCATCCAGAACCTGGCCAACTTCACCAAGTGAGCGGCCGGCGTGGAGAAGGGAGGGGCGGCGGTGGGCGACGGCGGTTGGATGGCGGGGGCCGCAGGTGGGCGGGGAGGAGGACGGAGGGATGGCGGAGGGAAGGTGGATCTGTGGGTCTGTGGGTGGATGGAGCTTGGATGGATGGGTGAGTCGATGGATGGACAGAAGATGGAAGGACGGACAGAAGACGGCTGGGTGAGTTGATGGGCAGAAGATGGAGAGATGGCCAGAAGGTGGATGGATGAGTTGATGGATGATGGGTGGAAGAGGGATGAATGAGTGGACATGGATGAGTCGGAAGGAAGATGGACAGATGGAGATAAGATGGATGGGTGAGTTCATAGGTGATGGGTAGAAGGTGGACGGATGAGGGACAGAAGATGGATGGATGTGTCGATGGCTGGACAGAGACAGAAAACGGATGGATGAGCCGGCAGATAGGTGGAAGATGGGCAGAAGATGGATGGATGAGTGGATGGGTGGGCAGAAGATGGATGGATGAGTGGATGGATGGGCAGAAGATGGAGGGATGAGTGGATGGATGGGCAGAAGATGGATGGATGGGCAGAAGATGGAGGGATGAGTGGATGGGTGGGCAGAAGATGGATGGATGAGTGGATGGGTGGGCAGAAGATGGATGGATGAGTGGATGGATGGGCAGAAGATGGATGGATGGGCAGAAGATGGATGGATGAGTGGATGGGTGGGCAGAAGATGGATGGATGAGTGGATGGGTGGGCAGAAGATGGATGGATGGGCAGAAGATGGAGGGATGAGTGGAAGGATGGGCAGAAGACAGAAGATGGATGGATGAGTTGGTGGATAGATGAGTATAGAAGATGAACAGATGAAGAGAAGATGGCTGAACTGATGGACGATGGGTGGAAGATGAGTTGATGGGTGGGTGGAGGGAAGATGGATGAACAGAAGGTGGCTAGATGGGTGGAAGGACGAGTTGGATGGACAGAAGATGGACGGATGAGTTGGTGGATGGATGAGTTGGGCAGGAGGATGGATGGATGGATGGATGGATGGAAGGAAGATGGATGGATGAGTTGGTGGCTAGATGGATGGATGGAGAACAAACGGATGGCAGAGCTGGATGAAGGCCAGACGTGACTTTACGAAGGGACACCTGGAAGCTTGAGGGACAGAAGGTCCAAAGGGTGGCAGACGAGGCCCGGGGGGGACAACAGCCAGTCGGGGGGGGGCAGTGGGGACCCCGCTGAGCGCCCGCCCGCAGGTTTGGCAGCAAGGAGGAGTACATGGCCTTCATGAACGAGTTCCTGGAGCTGGAGTGGACCAGCATGCAGCAGTTCCTCTACGAGATCTCCAACCTGGACACCCTGACCAACAGCACCAGCTTCGAGGGCTACATTGACCTGGGCCGCGAGCTCTCCACCCTGCACGCCCTCCTCTGGGAGGTCATGTCCCAGCTCAGCAAGGTACCCCGGTCACCCGGGACCCCCGTGGTGGCGGGGAGGTCACCGGGACACCTGGGTCCTCTCCTGGGTGGTGATCAGAGGCCTGGATTCTCCCCGGGGGAGGTTTTGGCTTCCTGGACATCTGGGTGCTCCTGGAGGGGCATTTTGGGACCCCATCTACCCCTCCCCCCCAGGGGGAGGTCTTTGGGGTCCCATGCACCCAAGTCCCATCACAGGAGGTCATTGGGGCGCCATCCATCTGTGGCCGCCCTAGGGGTGGTCATTGGGGTCCCAGCCCCTTGTAGCCCACCACGGGAGGTCATCAGGGTCCCATTCACCCACGTCCCACCACGGGAGGTCATCAGGGTCCCATTCACCCACGTCCCACCACGGGAGGTCATCGGGGTCCCATTCACCCACGTCCCACCACGGGAGGTCATCGGGGTCCCACCCACCCACGTCCCACCACAGGAGGTTATTGGGATCCCAGCCCATCGTGTCCCACCATGGGAGGTCATTCAGGTCCCCTCCACCCATGTCCCACCCCAGAAGATCATTGGGGTCCCCTCCACCCATGTCCCACCACAGGCAGATTGGGGTCCCAGCCCCCTGTGTCCCACCACAGGTGATCATTGGGGTCCCAGCCACCTGTGTCCCACCACGGGAGGTCATTGGGGTCCCATTCACCCACGTCCCACCACGGGTGATCATTGGGGTCCCATTCACCCACGTCCCACCACGGGAGGTCATTGGGGTCCCCTCCACCCACGTCCCACCACGGGTGATCATTGGGGTCCCATTCACCCACATCCCACCACAGGAGGTCATTGGGGTCCCACCCACCCCATCGCCCCTCCAGGGGAGGTTACTGGGGTGCCGGGGGGGGGTGGTGGGGACACGTGGCTGACCTGCCCCTCCCAGGAGGCCCTGCTGAAGCTGGGCCCACTGCCCCGGCTGCTGACGGACATCAGCGTGGCCCTGCGCAACCCCCACCTGCAGCGGCAGCCGAGCCAGGGGGAGCGGCTGCCCCCCAAGGGGCTGGTGCTGCGGGGGCCCTCGGCCGACCTCCAGCCCTACCTCGTCCGCGACCTCAACAGGTAGGGACCCCCGAGAACCCCCGCTGCGTCCCCCCACATCCTCGTGGTGCCCTCACGTCCCCGTGGTACCTCCATCCCTGGTGGTACCTCCATCCCTGGTGGTACCTCCACATCCCCATGGTTCCTCCGCATCCCCATGGTACCTCCATCCCTGGTGGTGCTTCCATCCCTGGTGGTACCTCCACATCCCTGTGGTACCTCCACATCCCCGTGGTACCTCCATCCCTGGTGGTACCTCCATCCCTGGTGGTACCTCCACATCCCCATGGTTCCTCCGCATCCCCGTGGTGCCTCCATCCCTGGTAGTACCTCCACATCCCTGTGGTACCTCCATCCCTGGTGGTACCTCCATCCCTGGTGGTACCTCCACATCCCCGTGGTACCTCCGTCCCTGGTGGTACCGCCACATCCCCACGGTACCTCCATCCCCGGTGGTACCCCCACATCCCCATGGTTCCTCCCCATCCCCGTGGTATCTCCATCCCCGTGGTACCTCCGTCCCTGGTGGTACCTTTACATCCCCATGGTTCCTCCACATCCCTATGGTATCTCCATCCCCGTGGTACCTCCATCCCCGGTGGTACCTCCACATCCCTGGTGGTACCTCCATCCCCGGTGGTACCCCCACATCCCCGTGGTACCTCCATCCCCGGTGGTACCTCCACATCCCTGGTGGTACCTCCATCCCCAGTGGTACCCCCGCATCCCCATGGTATCTCCATCCCCATGGTACCTCCACATCCTCATGGTACCGCCATCCCCATGGTACCTCCATCCCCGGTGGTACCACCACATCCCCGTGGTATCCCTACATCCCGCCCCCGTGTCTCCCCCCGCTGCGTCCACCCATGTCACCGTGGTGTCCCCCCCCATGTCACCCCGGTGGCCCTCAGTCTCACCTGGGGTGGCCCCCACCGCCGCGGATGCCCGTGGTCACCCGCTCTCTGCTCCCGCAGCTCCGTTGACCTCCAGTCCTACATGGTGCGGGGCCTCAACAGGTGGGTGAAGGGGTGGGGACAGGGAATGATGGGATGGAGATGGGAATGGGGGTGGGAAGGGGTTGGGAATGGGGATGGGGATGGGGATGGAGATGGAGATGGGGATGGGATGGGGATGGGATGGGGATGGGATGGGGATGGGGATGGGACTGGAATGGGGATGGAGACTGGGATGGGGTGGGATGGGGACGGAGACTGGGATGGGATGGGATGAGGTGGGATGGAATGAGGATGAAGATGGGGATGGGGATGGGATGGGAGGGGATGGGATGGGATGGGGATGAAGATGGGGATGGGATGGGGATGGAGACTGGGATGGGATGAGATGGGATGGGATGGGATGGAATGAGGATGAAGATGGGGATGGGATGGGGACGGAGACTGGGATGGGATGGGGTGGGATGGGGATGGGGATGAGGATGGAGATGGGGATGGGAGTGGGATAGGGATGGAACTGGGATGGGGACGGAGATCGGGGTGGGATGGAATGGGGATGAGGATGGAGATGGGGATGGGACTGGGATGGGCACAGGGACTGGGATGGGGACAGAGACTGGGATGGGATGGGGTGGGATGGGGATGGAGATGAGGATAAGGATGGGGATGGGGATGGAGATTGGGATGGGATGGGGGCAGAGATGGGGATGGAGACTGGGATGGGAACGGGATGAAGCTGGGGCTGAGCCCAACGTGGGGCCCCCTCTCCGGCACCACCCTGCCGGAGAACCCCACCCCCCCTGACCCCCACCCCCCGTAGCTCCATGGAGGTGCCCCGCCTGCCCTCCCCGCCGCAGGAGAAGGGGCCGCAGGAGGTGCTGGTGCTGAGCCGTCCCCCCCTGGCCCGCTCCTCCCCTGCCTACTGCACCAGCAGCTCCGACCTGACGGAGCCCGAAGGGGGCCGGGGGGCTCTGGGGGTGGGCAAGAGCGTCTCCATGCTGGACCTTCAAGATGGCCGCGTTGACAGCGTCCCTAGTTTGCCCGCCGAGCTGCTCGCCGCCGGCGGTCCGGCTCCGGGAGGGGCTGGAGGGGGGCTGCGTCCCGGCCGCCTCTCGCAGGGCAGCGCCTCCAGCCTGGCCCCCCCTCGCCTGGGGGTACCCGAGCCGGGGGGGCCGCAGTTGCGGGTCCCCCTCTCCTTCCAGAACCCCCTTTTTCATTTGGCGGCCGACGGACCCTTGCGGGGACCCGAGCCGGGGGGTGAGGGGCCCTTCGCCCCCCCCTTGCACGGGTACAGCAAGAGCGAGGAGCTGGCGGCCCCCCCTCCCAAGCACATCACCCACAGCCACAGCTACAGCGACGAGTTCGCCCGGCCCGGGGGGGACTTCGGTCGGCGGCAGCTCTCCCTGCAGGACACCCTGGCCCCCCCCCAAATCACCATCGGGGCCCCCCCGCCTCCCACCCCTCGGGGGGCTCGGGCGGGGAAAGGTGGGGGGCCGGGGCCGGCGGCCTTGGGGGTGCCCCCCAAACCGCGACCGGCCAGCGGGAACCTGTTGGCGTCCCCCGAACCGTCTTACGGACCCCCCCGCTCCCGGCAGCCCTCCCTGGCCAAGGAGGCGTCGGTGGCCGGGATGAAGCCGCCGGTCACCAAGCAGGTGGGGGGACACGTGGGGGACGCGGGGATGGGGGACAGGGTGGGGATGGGGGACATGGTGGGGACATGGTGGGGATGGGGGACATGGTAGGGATGGGGGACATGGGGGCAATGGGGGACATGGTGGGGATGGGGGACATGGGGACAGGGTGGGGATGGGGGACATGGTGGGGACATGGGGGCAATGGGGGACATGGTGGGGATGGAGGACATGGGGACATAGTGAGGATGGGGGACATGGTAGGGATGAAGGACACGGGGACATGGTGGGGATGGGGGACATGGGGACATGGTGGGGATGGGAGACATGGTGGGGACATGGGGGCAATGGGGGACATGGAGGACATGAGGACATGGCAGGGACGGGTGGACGTGGTAAGGGAGTAGGTGGACGTGGGGGACGTGGGGACACAGCAGGGACAGGGAGGGCTGCTGCGGGGACAACCCGCGGGGACGAGAAGAACCAAGCTCCTCCCTGCGGCCCCCGCCGCGGCCCCCCAGGCCTCTCAGACGCCGTCGACGCTGAACCCGGTGATGCCGGCGGCGGAGCGCACGGTGGCCTGGGTGTCCAACATGCCGCACCTCTCGGCCGACATCGAGAGCTCCCACATCGAGCGCGAGGAGTACAAGCTGAAGGAGTACTCCAAGTCCATGGACGAGAGCCGGCTGGACCGGGTAGGGACCACCGACGGACCCGGGCGTCCAGGGTTGGGGGGACCAGGGGTCCCGGGGACCCAGGAGATGACCCTGATGACATAGGTCCTAGGGACCCAGACCCCAGGAGATGACCCTGATGGACCCAGGTGTCCAGACCCCAGGAGATGACCCTGATGGACCCAAGTCCTGTGGACCCAGGTGTCCAGAACCCAGGAGATGACCCTGATGGACCCAAGTCCTGTGGACCCAGGTGTCCAAGCTCCAGGAGATGGCCCTGATGGACCCAGGTGTCCAAGGCCCAGGAGATGGCCCTGATGGACCCAGGTCCTGTGGACCCAGGAGATGGCTCTGAGGGACCCACGTGTCCAAGGCCCAGGAGATGGCCCTGATGGACCCAGGTCCTGTGGACCCAGGTGTCCAGAACCCAGGAGATGGCCCTGATGGACCCAGGTGTCCAAGGCCCAGGAGGTGACCCTGATGGACCCAGGTCCTGTGGACCCAGGTGTCCAAGGCCCAGGAGATGGCCCTGATGGACCCAGGTCCTGTGGACCCAGGTGTCCAAGGCCCAGGAGATGGCCCTGATGGACCCAGGTGTCCAGGCATCACCATGATGGGGACCCAGGTGTTTGGGTGTCACCACAGGGGGGGGTTCCAGGTGTTTGGTCATCACCATGGTGGGACCTAGATGTTTGGTCATCACCATGGTGGGGACCCAGGTGTTTGGGTGTCACCACAGGGGGGGTTCCAGGTGTTTGGGTGACACCATGGTGGGAACCTAGATGTTTGGTCATGACCATGGTGGGAACCTAGATGTTGGGTCATCACCATGGTGGGGACCCAAGATTTTGGGCGTCCCCCGCCGTTGAGGGAACCCCGGCGCTGGGTCGTGGTGGGGATGGGGAGATGGTGCCGGCGCCCTGCAGTGTGGGCTGTGGCAGGTGAAGGAGTACGAGGAGGAGATCCACTCGCTGAAGGAGCGGCTGCACATGTCCAACCGCAAGCTGGAGGAGTACGAGCGGCGCCTGGTGTCGCAGGAGGAGCAGACGAGCCGCATCCTGCTGCAGTACCAGCACCGCCTGGAGCAGAGCGAGAAGCGCCTGCGGCAGCAGCAGGCGGAGAAGGACTCCCAGATCAAGAGCATCATCGGCAGGTGAGGGAGGGACCCGGCCCCGGGGACGGCGAGGGGACACCGGGGACGCTGGGGGGGTTGGGGGGCGGAGAGGGGGTGGGGGGGATGGGTGGGGGGCGTGGAGGGATGTGGGGGCACGGCGGGACGTGAGGGACATGGGGGCACAGAAGGAGATGGAGGGACACGGAGGGACGTGGGGACATGGAAGGACATGGGGATGCAGAAGGAGGTGAGGGACATGGGGACATGGGGACGCAGAGGGACATGGGGACGCAGAAGGAGGTGAGGGACATGGGGACATGGGGACGCAGAGGGACATGGGGACACAGAAGAAGGTGAGGGAAATGGGGACATGGGGACGCAGAAGACGAGGGACGTAGATGGACGTGGAGGACATGGGGATGCAGAAGGACATGGGGACACAGGGGGACATGGGGACGCAGAGGGACATGGGGACACAGAAGGAGGTGAGGGACATGGGGACATGGGGACGCAGAAGACGAGGGACGTAGATGGACGTGGAGGACATGGGGATGCAGAAGGACATGGGGACACAGGGGCACATGGGGACATAGATGGACATGGAGGACATGGGGATGCAGAAGGACATGGGGACGCAGGGGGACATGGGGACGCAGAGGGACATGGGGACACAGAAGGAGGTGAGGGACATGGGGACATAGGGACGCAGAAGACGAGGGACGTAGATGGACGTGGAGGACATGGGGATGCAGAAGGACATGGGGACACAGGGGGACATGGGGACACAGAAGGACATGGGGACATAGATGGACATGGAGGACATGGGGATGGAGAAGGACATGGGGACATAGAAGGACATGGAGGACATGGGGACATAGAGGGACATGGGGACATAGAAAGAGATGAGGAACACAGAGGGACATGGGGACGCAGAGGGACATGAGGACGTAGAAGGAGATGAGGGACATAGAAGGACATGGAGAACATGGGGACAGAAGGACATGGGGACATAGAAGGACACGGGGGACATGGGGACACAGAAGGACATGGGGACACAGAAGGACATGGGGACATAGATGGACATGGAGGACATGGGGATGGAGAAGGACATGGGGACATAGAAGGACATGGAGGACATGGGGACATTGAGGGACATGGGGACATAGAAGGACATGGAGGACATGGGGACACAGAGGGACATGGGGACAGAGAGGGACATGGGGACATAGAAGGAGTTGGAGGCAACAGAGGGACATGGAGGACATGAGGACACAAGGTGACATGGGGACACAGAAGGACATGGGGACATAGTGGGACATGGAGGACATGGGGACACAGAAGGACATGGGGGACATGGGGACAGAGGGACACGAGGACAGAGAGGGACACGCGGGATACCTGGGCATAGCAGGACACGGGGTGTCCCCTCGTGTCCCCGGGGAGGGTGGCAGTGTCACCCCAGTGCCACGTCCCCGTGCGTCCCCAGGGTGTCCCCGGGGGGTGGCAGTGTCACCCTGGGGTGTCCCCACATGTCCTTGGAGTGAGTGGCAGTCTGTCCCCGGGGGGGTGTCCCCATGACCTGGGGTGTCCCTAGGGTGTCCCCAGGGGTGTCCCCATGACCTGGGGTGTCCCTGAGTTGTCCTTGGGGTGTCCCCATGTCCCCAGGGTGTCCCCATGACCCGGGGTGTCCCCAGGGGTGTCCCCATGCCCCAAGGGTGTCCCCAGGGGTGTCCCTGTGACCTGGGGTGTCCCTGGGGTGTCCCCAGGGGTGTCCCCAAGGTGTCCCCAGGGTGTCCCCAGGGTGTCCTAGGGGTGTCCCCATGCTCCAAGGTGTCCCCAAGGTGTCCCCAAGGATGTCCCCATGCCCCAAGGTGTCCCCAGGGTATCCCCAGGGTGTCCCTGGCGTGTCCCCAGGGGTGTCCCCATGCCCCAAGGTGTCCCCAGGGGTGTCCCCAGGGTGTCCACAGGGGTGTCCCCAGGGGTGTCCCCATGCCCCAAGGTGTCCCCAGGGTGTCCCCGGGGCTGTCCCCAGGGGTGTCCCTGGGGGTGTCCCCAAGGTGTCCCCAGGGTGTCCCCGGGGGTGTCCCCATGCCCCAAGGTGTCCCTAGGGTGTCCCTAGGGTGTCCCCGGGGGTGTCCCCATGCCCCAGGGTCTCCCCAGGTGTCCCCATGACCTGGGATGTCCCTGGGGTGTCCCCAGGGGTGTCCCCATGCCCCAAGGTGTCCCTGGGGTGTCCCCAGGGTGTCCCCAGGGGTGTCCCCATTCCCCAGGGTGTCCCCAGGGGTGTCCCCATGCCCCAAGGTGTCCCTGGGGTGTCCCCAGGGTGTCCCCAGGGGTGTCCCCATGCCCCAAGGTGTCCCTGGGGTGTCCCCAGGGGTGTCCCCAAGGTGTCCCCAGGGGTGTCCCCATTCCCCAGGGTGTCCCCAGGGGTGTCCCCATGCCCCAAGGTGTCCCTGGGGTGTCCCCAGGGTGTCCCCAGGGGTGTCCCCATGCCCCAAGGTGTCCCTGGGGTGTCCCCAGGGGTGTCCCCAAGGTGTCCCCAGGGGTGTCCCCATGCCACCCGTCGACCCCTGCCCCTGGGAGGGGAATCCCCCGGGGGAGGAGGGGAGGGGTGGGGAGGGCGTCCCCAGGGGTGGCAGCGGGACCCCGGGGGGTGTCCCCGTGTCCCCGGGGTGCCCCCCCCGGGGGTGGCAGCGTGACCCCGGTGAAGCCTGGCCCCGCAGGCTGATGCTGGTGGAGCAGGAGCTGCGCAGGGATCACTTGGGCGCCCACGACCCCCCCGAGGGCCGGCGGCGGCTGCTCGACGCTCAGGTGGAAATTACAATGTCATTGCTCTGCTCCGTGTGACATCGGCCATCCCACGCCGCGCTGGGGGCGGGGCCCGGGGGGGCACCCATGGGGGGGGGCGGGCACCCATGGGGGGGGGGTATGGGCACCCCAAGGGGGGCTATGGGCCTCCATGGGGGGGGTATGGGCACCCATGGGGGGGGTATGGGCCTCCATGGGGGGAGTATGGGCACCCATGGGGGGGGTATGGGCATCCATGGGGGGGTATGGGCATCCATGGAGGGGGTATGGGCATCCATGGGGGGGCTATGGGCCTCCATGGGGGAGGTATGGGCACCCATGGGGGGGTATGGGCATCCATGGGGGGGCTATGGGCATCCATGGGGGGGGTATGGGCATCCATGGGGGGGGTATGGGCACCCAAGGGGGGGGTATGGGCATCCATGGGGGGGGTATGGGCATCCATGGGGGGGCTATGGGCCTCCATGGGGGGGGGTATGGGCACCCAAGGGGGGGGTATGGGCATCCATGGGGGGGGTATGGGCATCCATGGGGGGGCTATGGGCCTCCATGGGGGGAGTATGGGCATCCATGGGGGGGGTATGGGCATCCATGGGGGGGGTATGGCACCCAAGGGGGGGGTATGGGCACCCATGGGGGGGTCATTGGGCACCCCAAGGGGGCTATGGGCACCCATGGGTGGGGTATGGGCCTCCATGGGGGGGGTATGGGCCTCCATGGGGGGGGGTATGGGCACCCATGGGGGGGCTATGGGCATCCATTGGGGGGGGTATGGGCCTCCATGGGGGGGTATGGGCACCCAAGGGGGGGGTATGGGCACCCATGGGGGGGTATGGGCACCCCAAGGGGGGGCTATGGGCACCCATGGGTGGGGTATGGGCACCCATAGGGGGGGTATGGGCATCCATGGGGGGGCTATGGGCACCCCAAGCAGGGCTATGGGCCTCCATGGGGGGGGGTATGGGCCTCCATGGGGGGGGTATGGGCACCCAAGGGGGGGGTATGGGCACCCATGGGGGGGGGTATGGGCACCCCAAGGGGGGCTATGGGCACCCATGGGGGGGGTATGGGCACCCATGGGTGGGGTATGGGCACCCATGGGGGGGTATGGGCACCCATGGGGGGGTATGGGCATCCATGGGGGGGTATGGGCCTCCATGGGGGGGGTATGGGCATCCATGGGGGGGCTATGGGCATCCATGGGGGGGGTATGGGCACCCATGGGGGCGGTTATGGGCATCCATGGGGGCGGGTATGGGCACCCATGGGGGGGGTATGGGCACCCATGGGGGGGTATTGGGGGGTCTATGGGCACCCATGAGGGGTATTGCAGCCCTGGGGGGGTGCGGGCCCCCATGGGTGGGGTATTGGGGGGCCTATAGGCGGTACTGGGGGGCACTGGGGGGCTATGGGCACCCCCTGGGGGGGGCTGGTGACCCATGGGGGGCTATGGTCACCTCTGGGGGGTGTAGGGGGACAGGGCCATCCCCTGGGGGGGGACATGGTGGCCCCTGGGGGGGGGCACAAGGGGACAGAGCCACCC
>NW_028121152.1:0-47198 GCF_965183815.1 Platalea leucorodia
CCTGAAAGGAGGTTGTAGCGGGGTGGGTGTTGGTGTCTTCTCCCAAGGAACAAGTGATAGGATGAGAGGAAATGGCCTACGGTTGTGCCAGGGAAGGTTTAGATTGGATATTAGGAAAGATTTCTTCACCCAAAGCGTTATCAGGCATTGGAACAGGCTGCCCAGGGAAGCGGTTGAGCCACCATCCCTGGAGGTATTTAGAAGACAGGTGTGGACTGTGGTGCTTAGGGACGTGGTTTAGTGGTGGACTTGGCAGTGTTAGGCTTACGGTTGGCCTCGATGATCTTAAAGGTCTTTTCCGACCTAAATGATTCTGTGATTCTATACTCTTGGTTTTGGAAATAAGAATGTTTTTACGTTAAAAACTTAGTCTTTCCCCTCCTCATAGAGTGAAGGACTTAGGTGCACTGGAAGGAAAACAGTCGCTATTACAGAGGGAGTTGGTAGTCATGAGAGAGACACTAGAGGAATCGCACCTTCAGAGGGATCTGCTGAAGCAAGAGAACCATGAGCTTACAATGGCACTGCAAAAGGTATGGCCACCTTATTCCTAGGCAGCACTTGTGGGAGAGGGAGCTGTGATAGCAAGACCACCACAGATGCTGTTTCTGTGGAAGCAGAAGGGACAGGGACAATGCTGTTGTTCTCCTTGGAAAATGGTGATCAGCCCACACGGGCTCTTTGGTGTAGTTAGTCCCCACGTGCTTCTTGGGAGCACTGAACCGGGAGTATGTCAGAGACACAAAAGGGGATCTGCAGTTGCCGCTTGAAGTCAGGGATCTTCCTGTCTTTGTTTTCCTGTTGTTCTTTTGTCTCTTCAGGCAGAGCAGTCAGTGGCAGAGTTGACAGGGGCTCAGACGAAGCTGAGGGCTGAAGTAGCTGATCTACGTGTTGTAACAGCGAAGATGAGCAGTGTTAACGAAGCCCTTGCATTGGATAAAGTGGAGAAGCTGGAGAAACTTGTGTTGCAGGTGAGCAGAGTTGCCAAAGATCTTACCAGGTGTTCTTCTCCAGCTGCTGCCTCTTTTCAGACCTCTTGGCTTCAGACAGTATGACTGCCTGAATATGGAAATGTTCCTTTTTCTGTCCAAGCCAAACCTTCTACATAGTAAACCTTACTGTATTTTATTTCCTCTGTGCTTCTGTGGTTGTAGCTGGAGCAAGAGAATGACGTTCTGTCAGGTAAAGTGGACGAGATGGAGAGAGCAAAGATCTCTGACCAGGAGAAGCTGAACTTGTGTGAAAGAATGAATGAAGAGCTCTGCTCAGAGAAAGCCCACCTGGAACAGCTGCTGAAGAAAGCAGAGGAGCAACAGGAGGGGCTGCAGGTACAGCTGAGGATACTGGCAGAGGAGAAGGCAGAAACCCAAGAGAAACTCAGTCAGGTGAGACCAAAAACCTGGTGCTTTCTGGGTGGGCTTTTGGCTGCTTGGCTCAGTTAAGCTGTATCTGTTGCATTCTGCAGTGCTTTTGTCAAGGGAGATGTTTTCCATTTGTTGGAGCCTAGAGGGCGGGACAAAGCTGCAAGTCAGTGTCTGCTATCTTGTACTGCTAAGAATGGGAATGACATCTTGATATTGTTGAAATTGTATTTTAAGACATACACGCAGCTTTGAATTGCTAGAGCCTCTCTAGGCTTTGAGGAAGAGGAGGAGAAATAGATGATCACACAAGACTGTTGACTCTGGACTAACTGATTTCGGTACAGTGGAAAAAGAGCTTGGGGGAATCGTTATCACTGGAGGAGACTAGGAACTTTGCCATCATTTACGTGTCCATTTCATACTGTGCAATCTTGGGTAGTATGGGATAACTTTGAGAGGAGAATTGTTTGTTTCTGATGGTCTGTTCTCTGTTAGACAGTCTTAGTAAACTTTCAGCCCAAAGTACAGGAGCTCTTTCTCCTCTAGCTGATTCAGAATTGGCACTGGCTGGCTCCGCACAGAACTCCAGAGAAAGGACTCTAACTGTATTTTGTCTCACTTTCAGGTTTGCTGCCAGCAAGAGTCAGCTAGCAGTGGTCCGGAGCAGTTGCGCCAGGAGACCTCTTGCCAAGGGCACGCACTGGCCAGGGTGTCCAAAGAGAAGGAATTGCTGGTGCATGAGAAGGCTGCCCTAGAGGTGCGACTGGCAGCCACAGAGCGGGACAGACAAGGCCTTTCCGAGCAGCTGGCAGAGGCCAGGTAAAGGCGGGGAGGAGACCCTAGGCAGGACATTACTTCATGTGTGTAATTATAAAGGTGGTAATCATTACACGGGGATTTATTGCATCCTGTACGCTTTTGAGATGTTTTCACCTTCCATGGACAGAAAATGGAAGAATCTCGTGGGGGGAAAAGAAAAACAAAACAACAAAAAACCCCCAAACCAGTATACCATAATTTGAATGTTATTTTTCTGACAGCTAAAGCTAACAAAGCTCTCCTGAGCCTTGGGCTCCTGTTTTTGCCCCCTTGCACATTCCTGTGTGAAGTCCAAAGCAAGCCGATACAATTCCTCAGTATCTGGTACCTTGGCTCTGCACCGAGTAATAATTAAACCATGCAGACGTTTGCTGAAACCTGAAGCTTCTCTCTTGTTTTGGTTTCTTGTTCTGTGTATTTGAACATAGATCTTTCTTTGCTCATCAAGTAGTTTGACGTGGGATCTCTGGAATTCAAGGCTGTTATGTACGGACATTGTGAGTAGGACACTGCCATTTAGGGTGAAGCTAGAGGCTCATGCTGAACACCTTGAGGGCCTTCTGTTTCTAAGCTAACTTGTTACCTATGGTGCAGGACCTAGACTTGGTTACACCAGCAGCAGGGAACTTTTGAATGCTCGCCAGTCTTTGGGACTTCTTGCCCATCATTGATGTCTGCGTCCTGTACTCCTCACCACATGCTGTTTAGAGACAGGTGTCATGGAGAAGTTATACAGGGAAGGAACAAGATTCTGCCCTTCTGCTGCATCAGGTTTCTAAGATCAAATGCGAGAAGTTCTCCTTTTCCAAAAAAACCCCCCAAAACCAACCCAACGTATGGAGATGTTTGTCCTCCTCCTAGGTCTATCTTGGAAGACTCCTGAACTGGCAGAGCTGTACAAATGATGGTTTAGAGAGTGTTTTGCTTCTTGACTTTTACGCTTTACCACTCCAGAGTATGGTGTTAGCAAGGCTGATAAACACCATTTTGACGCAGTCTGTTTCTTGAGAGCTGCTGCTGCTTCTGAGCTCCAGCTTCTCTTATGTGATCCAGCTGAATTACGTTTTGTCAATTATTGGGCTGTGGCAACTATTCTTGCCAGATGTTGTTCTCAAGAGCCTTTTGTTGCCACAGTTTTGGACTCTATCATCTTTTCTGTTCTGTTTTAGAGACTGACCTTAAAAGGGAGCATATTTGCTTTGGACTGCCAGAGATTGGCGTAATCAGAAATATGTGCTTGTTCTCCTTCTTGAAGATACATCCTCCATTGTCCATCAAAGTAGCGAAATCCTACTGTTGCGGGTTTTACTGTTGTACCACTCGGGTGCCCCTTCACCCCAAAGGATGTTATCCTGATTGCATGCCTGTACTAGTGAGGCAGTGCTGTGTATTGTAGGAACCTGGCACACAGGACCCTGTGTGAGATCAGGGAGGTGTCTTCAGCTCCTGGTTCCAGAATCCTGTGTGTCAATCGCGGCAGCTGGTTGCAGTCTATGGATGTAACAATTTGCCTCTGCAGTACTATAACTTCCATGAGAAAGAGCGACAAGTCACGTGGGCTGCTGCCTACTTAGCAATGCTTAAAGAAAAGTAGCAAGTTTTTCTTTTGAACTTCCAACAGTTTAAACCGAAGGATACCCGTCTCTCCTTTCAGGTAGTCCTTGTTCAGGTAACATCTAGTTCAGGTTTCTTAAAAATGCTGCTACAAGCATGAGATTTTACTATATCATCTAATGTATTTCTTTAGTCCCTTTTACATACAGGGAGTCTGGAAAATTACCTGCCTATACCTATGCTATGAACAGCATTAAGAAGTCATGAGTCAGCCAGGGAAAGACTCTTATTCTGTCCCCCTGCAGAGCAACTTGGAAGTGCTGATGAGATAAGGGCTGTGAGCCTGGGAAAAAAAGCTGGGCTTTTGCTTGCTGGCACAGAGTTTGTGGGCACAGCTACCCGTGTGTCATAGATCAGACAACAGCAATTTAAGATTTGGCTACTGAGATCAAATTCGGCTGGGCTTTCTGTGTGATGCTAGGTCGTAAGTAAAGCCTGGGCATTCCCTCGGAGGGGCCTGCATTGCTATTTTAAATGGCAGAAATATGCTTTCTGTCTCCAAGTTTCCATGCAACCCATTTTGTGTACTCAGGGGTAGGGATCTTGAACCACTTCTTACTGGAATAACTCCCTGTGGGTGTCAGGAGCCAGAAATTCATTTCTCTCCGTATTTGCAACTTGTAGGTCAGTGAAGGAGACCCTGGAATCCAGCCGGTTGGAGGCTCAGCAGCACTTAGCTGAGCTGGAGATCGCCAGGAGCCAGCTTGAAATCCGCCTTCACACAGTCACACAGGCCAAGGAGGTGATACAAGGTGAGAGCCTCACGTGCATTGTTTCTGGCGATCCCCCTGCCTCGGGAGGATGTTATAAAAATAGCTCTCTGTCTGCAGTGCTTCTGGGGAGTGAAGGAGCTGGAGACAGATCCCTCCTACACTGAAATTCAAATGCCTTAAGGTTAGTAAAGTCAGAACCACTGTTTGTGTAGGCACTGAATCTTGCCATTTGTCGTGTTTGCAGGGGAAGTGAAGTGCCTTCAACGGGAGCTGGAAGCAGAGAGATCTCTGATGAGGCAGGAACGGGAAAGCATGGCGCAACAGCTCTTGCGGACAGAACAGCAGTATGACAAAACCCTCAGGCGTCGGCAAACCGATCATGAAGTGGAAATAAGGAAGCTCCTGCAAGACATGGTAGGAAACAATATGCTTTTGAATTCTTCAAGCAAGCTTTGTGGGCTGGCTTTAGAAGAGCGTGTGAAACGGCAGCAATCACCTGTCATAGGCCACACATTGCTAGGCCCGGCAGCAGAGCCAATGGCTTGTACTTGAGGGCACGTGAAGACCCACAGGACTATGCTGGGACAGTAAATGCTGCCACAGAGTCGGTGTGGGCCTAAGACGAGTTCAACAGAAGGTTGGGTGGTCCCCACGCAAAGCGTGGCAGCAAAGGGGGAGGATCTTACCAGATTCCTGTCTACCATGAGGTCGACTCCTAGCATTCCTGCCAACTGCAGTCGCGGGAACTTTGTTCCTTTCTTTCTGTCCTTTCATGCTTGACAGAGGTAGTATCTTTGGGCTTAAAGCATATAGAACAGGCCCCTTGTTCCTGGTAGTTCAGTTCGTGGCCTGCCTTGTGACTAGGGCATCGGGGTACTGGCCTCTTTCTCACCCTGCAGTCCATCTGCATCTTTTCATTGATGAGAATGGAGTTGAGCTTTGAAAATAGAGACTCGGAGACTGGAGAGAAATGCTGAGGTGAGAGGTGCTAGCAAACAGGCAGCCATCCGAGAAGGGCAGGTAACATCTGCTTTTCTTCCACCTGCTGACCCTCCTTTGAAGTTCCTTGATAGGACGTGATTGATGGAGGGCCCAAAGCCACTACTGTGCCCTGTTGAGGTGGGGGTTTGTGGGAGGCAAGAAGCTTCACCTTTTATTGAGGAGCTTGGCTGGGACTCCATCTTGAAGTCTTTTCCTCCTCTCATCAGGCAAGCGAGCGGGAACGGCACCGTTCAGAGCTACAGGAGATGCTGGAGCAATGGGAAAAGGAGAAGGCAGAGGCAGAAAGGGAGCACGAGAAGAAGCTGTTTGATACGAAGCAGAAAGTTGCTACCATGCAAGCTCAACAAGAAGAGGAACGAACTAGAGTCGAAAATGCCAAGCAAGAGGTAAAGACTGTGAAAGGAGAATGGGTGTGGTTTTTTTACTCTTCTGGGCTCCTTATCGATCCTTCGATGACTAAGAGGTTGTTGAAGATTCAGTCACGGATGGACCATGTTTATACTGCCAATCTCACTTAGGAACCTGTGCCTCCAAGTGGGCAGATAATGACCTAGGAGGCCAGCAGCATAGTGCTTTGAGAACGGGTGAGCCCATCCGTCTTTGAGTCTTACCACACAAATTTTTTTATGGGAAGTTTAAACCCGTCTTCTCTTTATTTCTGTGCAGGTCCTGCTGGAAAAGGAGCGTGAGAAGAATGCTTTATTAGAGACACTGCTCCAAACTCAGGGAGAACTAACAGAAGCCTGCCAGCAGCTGGAGCAGCTCAGGCAGGAGGTGGAAGAGCAGCGAGAGACTGGGCAGGTAAGTCTGACTTGTAGGGTAGGTTGAAGGAACGGGCCGTTGGCAATTGGACGTAAGCCGAGAGGGCCGGGTAACGGAGTGAAGGGCAGTAACAAGGAAATAAAACATAAGTCCTGCAGCTGAGGAGGCAAGGACTACTGCAGGCACTGAAAGCACCGAGCCTGGTAAGCTCCAGAGATCAGCAACAGGAAGGAAGGGTTACAACGGCAGCAGAGCTGGGTAGAAAAGCAGAAAGAAGTGGCTGAATGAATGTGATTTTGAGACAGAAAGAGAAAAAAGCTGGGCCTGATGGCACGGCAGGTCTCAGTAGCTTGCTCTCCATTTGTGTTTACAGAACATCACAGAAAAACTGCAAGCAGAGCTGCAGGAAACTCAGAGTAAGATCAAAGCAGCGGAGAAGAGGCAGAGGGAGGAAAGCCAAACCATCAAAGAGGAAATGAATATCCTTCTTCAGCAGAGGGATGGTCTACAAAAACAGGTGACTGCAACAGCAGTAGCTCCTCCAGTCATCAAAGAGGCGGTCTCTCACTTGCCTTTCCATTGCAGAGCAGCAGGCTGATGGGATAATCCCTCTGACTGCCATCATACTGTGGTCTCCATCTCAGCTGCTCTGAAGGAGACTTACTGGCCAGCTGAATCTCACCTGCTGCCCTGGACAGATGGGCTAGTCCTTTTGCCTGTTTGCCAGTAATGATCAGAATGGATCTCTGCTGGTCTTGCTTTCTACGGTGGTTTTTCAGCTGAACGTGGTGACCCACTTAGATTTTTAAACAAGTCAGCTGTATCCATTGTGAATCTGGTACTCTTGTGACAGGGTGAAATGTAAACTTGTTCTTTCCCTTTCCTCACAGTACGTGATACGGCTGACAGTGACAAGCTGTAGTCTCTGACTGCTTTGTTATGTTTCACTTGAGGTGGAAGAGTTGACATCGCAGCTAGCAGCCTCCGAAGAGTCTCTAAAGAAGGAGGCTATGACGCTGCGTCAAGAGGTGGTGTCTTTGGAAAGGAAACTCGAGAGCACTGAGAAGCAAAGAAAGGATGTCCTGGTGAGGCTGGCAGATGCCACAGAGGGCCATTTCTTACCTATTTTTTGGCCTTCTGTTAATACTTCTAAGGAGCAACTTTTTCCAGTGGAGAGCTGATTTTGGTTGGTCTTGTACAGGTTCAGTCCAAATCTGAGGAGATACAGAGTACGCAAATGCTGACCAAGTTTCCCTCATTTTCCCCTTCCTTCCGCTCATCGTTCCTTGTTTCCCAGACTTTTGCTTTCCTGCCACTTTTCACTTTTCCAATTGCATTCTTCTGAATGAGCAGGAAAAGATGCTGTAGTCATATAAAGCTCGCTTATGATTCAGGGTGTTTGTTTTCCTCAATTCTGAAGGTTTCCGCCCTTGAAGCTTTAGTCAAAGTAATTTTCAAACTTGTCTCTATTTACATTGCATGGTTTGGGCAATTATTTTTGTTCAAATCCGTATTTAGATTTCCAAATGTCTGGCTCTGGAGAAAGGGGTGAGAAGACAAAGTTTGCTAATAATAGAAAGCCGTTCAACATTGCCCACCTGAGAGCAGACAGTGGGGAAAAAAAATAGAGGAATTTGAGAAACAAAAGTGCTGATCCAGATAAATATGTACGCCTGCAAGGGGAAAACTCGTCCTTATTTCAACCACAGAATGACAGACTGTGGTCTGACCATTACTCCTTCAAGAGGGGACAGTGGGGTTCTAGAGGATGGTACCATGAAAACTCTACAGAGTAGAGGTCCAAAAAAAGCCCCAACCAAACCCCAAAGTGGGAAATCAAATGTTGGGGTTGTTCTCTCTTCCCTTCCTCCCTAATAGAGAGAATATCGTCATGCCACTGCCTAAATCATGCTTAGTCTGGACTTCAAATCCTGACTGCAGTTCTGGTGGCTCCTGCCCAAAAGACCACACTAGAGCCAGAAGAGGTTCAGAGAAGGGCCAAAAGGAAGATGGGACTGGCTGAGTAAGCTGGGAAAGATGCAACCTACAGGGTGGCACGGGAAAGGCTTCCAACATCCTGAGAGGCAGGGAGAGAGGGGGCAGCCCTTGACTGCCGCTGAAGCGGGAGTTCAAGTCTAGTATGACAAGCAAACATATATCGACGGAACTATTGAATCTTTTTCTCACTGTTTTGCAGCATGAATGGGAGAGACTGCAAGCAGTTAAAGAAGAACTGGTGTGGGAGATAAACCTTCTTCAGGACTCAGTCACAGCCTCTGAAACGCGAGCAAATACAGCAACAGATATGAATCACTGCCTTGAACAAGAACTTCAAACTACATTGTCTATCTTAAAAACGAAAAATGAGGAAGTGGAAACGCAGCGGGAGAAAATCCAGATGCTCCAGAAAGAGGCAGCCCAGGGAAAAGCTTTGCAGGAGACTGTCACTCATATGACTGCCCTCCTGTCAGAGAGGGAGGGAGAAATGAAGTTGTACCAGGAGCAGATGAGAATGCTGGAAAAGCAGAAAGAAATGCATAAAACTACTCTCGATGGGGTTATTAAGGACATAACAGAGAAAAAAGAGAAGATGGAATCCCAGCAAGAACAGATACGGGACCTGGAGAAGCAGCAAGAGAAACAAAGGATTGCTGTAAGCAAAATGAGCAAAGACTTGGAAGAGAGAGATCGGGAGATCAGATCCCAGCAAGAACAGATACGGGACCTGGAGAAGCAGCGAGAAATGCAGAGGACTGCTGTCAGCAAGATGAGCAAAGAGCTGGAGGAGAGAGACCAGGCGATCAAGTTCCAGGAGGGGAAAATAATGATTCTAGAACAACAGGGTGCATCACAAGTGAGAAACCTGCAGGCGGATCTTGATCATATGAAAGGAAACTTGAAGGAGAAAAACATAGAGCTTATGTCTCTGACTCGGCAGATCCAAGAACTGGAAATGGAGAGAGCACAGGTGAAACCGCTGCATGCAAGCCTTGAACACCTGAGGGCAGTTCTTAAGGACAGAGAGAGTGAGTGTGATTCTCAAAGGGATCAGTTAAGACTCTTGCAGCAGTACAAGGAAGAGCAAGAGGGGTACCTGCAAGAGCTTCGTGGTAAAGTAGAGAAGATGATGCTTTCTTTATCTAAAAAAGATCAAGAGCTTGAGTCACAACAAAAGCAAATCCAGGAAGCTGAAGGAGTCATGGAGATGCAGCTGAGGACTGTCCGTGACCAACTGGAGCAGACCTCAAAAGAAAAGGACAGACTCATAGACATCCAAAAGGAACAAGCAAGGAGCTGTGAGGAAAAAACAGAACAGATGAATGTCTTGCACCGAGACTTAGAACACACTAGGGCAATACTGAAAGAAAAGGATTTAATGATTGACTCTCAGAAGGAACTGATTGAGACCTTCCAAAAACAACAACAACAAGACTCTGAATGGCAGAAGGAAATTCTGCAGCACCTTCAAGTGGCACTAAAGGAAAAAGAGCAAGAGATTTTGTCCCTTAGAAAGCAACATGAGGCATGCAAGGAAAAGGAGGAAAAGCATGAAGCTGAGCAAACGAATCTTCAAGCAACAAAACTGACTGTGAAAGAAAGAGAAAAAAAGATAGAGGTTCTGGAGGAGGCTATCTCTAAGCTTCAACGGGAAAAGGAGGAGGCAGCAATGCAGACTAAAGGTATGCTGCAAAAACTAGAATATGCTGAATCTTCTCTAAAAGCTAGAGATCAAGAGATAGTGTCTTTGCAAGAGCATGTCCAGGAGCTTCGAGAGCAGAAGGAGTTAGAAGGCAAGCAGGCCAAGAGTCTAGAGCAGGACCTAGACAAAATGAGCCAAATATTGAAGGAGAACCACTTGGAGTTCCTCAAGCAGACAGAGCAAATTAACATGTTCCGGCTTCGTGGCGAAAGCACGGCAGTAGCACTAGCATCGTGCCAGAAGCAGGTGAATCTGCTTGAGGAAGTGGTGAGGAAGAGAGATGAAGACAATGAAACTCTTCTGCAAAAACTCCAGCACCAAGAAGAAGAACTGAAGACCTTGCAGAATTTGCAGCTTAGGCTAACCGAGCAGCATGAAGAGGTTAGACATCACCGAGAGCGAGAGAAGCTCCTGGACGATGCCTTGCGTGGGAGGGAACGAGAGACCAAGGCTCAAGGTGAGGAAATAAGAGCTCTTCAGGAAGATCTCCAGCATGTTCAGCAGACTCTGACAAAGAAGGATGAAGAGATCAAGTACCAGAGAGACAGAGTCAGGTATTTAGAGAAGACTCTGACAGGGAGAGAACAAGAGCTTAGGAGGCAGAGTGAACTGAAACAATTAACGTCAGCTTTGCGATGGAAAGATGGAGAGGACAGCCTGCAGAAACAAATCCAGAAACTCCAAAAATGGGAGGAAGAGGAAGCAGAGAAGAGGAGAGTTCTCCAGGAGAGAGAGCGTGCCTTGCAAAGACAGAAGGAGCTAACCCAGCAACTGGAAGATGAGCAGAAAGCAAAGGGGGAAGAATTGAAGCGGGTGACCGCTCTTTTGAAGCAGACTGAAAGTGAAGAAGCCAAATGGAAAGAGAAGGCACAAGCACTGACTCTTGCCCTTACCAAGAGTGAAAAGGCCAATGGGACTTTGAGGGAAGAAATAGCCATCCTGCAGAGTAAGGTTACAGAGAGGGACACGGACCGGTTTCATCATCAGGTAGGCAGCGTGATTGATCATCAGTCAACTAAAATGTCTCTAAAGGATTCTAATGATGCTTCCCATAAAGATATGGGAATATATATTCCCATAAATATATGACCTGCTTGGCCAAAGAAACTAGGATTGCAGCCAGCAGGCTTGCCTGTCTGTGTAGCTCTGGCCAGAGACCATTCACCTGCTGGAATGTTTTCTGCCCAGCCCAGAACTACTGAAAGAACTATGGAGCTTGCTGCTAAAATTAACTCAAGCCCAAAAGTGGGGGATGGGTAATCGGGTCTCTCCTATCTAGGCAGGCTTAGCCAACGTGTTGTGGTTAGGATTTGGCGTGGAAAGGAAAGGGCACAGTTGACCAGACTAATATACTAAACTTAGCGGAACGATGGCTGAACAGCAGCTACGCTGATGGTGCTTAGAAGATGCTTTCAGAGATTTAGATTTCTGAGGTCCAGCTTTTCCAGTGTATTGAAAATAATGGAATTGGTACCATTGCCTGATCAGGTTAAAGGCTTCATTGCGCATTCAGGATGTACTTGTGCCGCAGCCCAAAAAAACACGACGGCAAATTTGCCTCGGATTTCACCAACGTGATCTGGAGGAGGGCCCCTAGGAAGAGGGCATGTTGTTTTGGTCTGTGGACCAGGAGAAGAAGGGACTTAGCACTGTGCATTCCTGCGTCCGGTCACTCTCCCCGCCTTGTTGCTTCTGGCTCTTCTAACCTTTATGTGGCACCAGCGCACATAATCTCCTCTCTGAATACCCAGCAGGCTGTTGCAGAAGGGGAGCAGCTATCATGGCTCTCAGAGAAGAGACTCCTGTTGCAGCGGCTGGAACGTCTGCAGCAAGCAGTTGCAAGGCTGGAGCTTGAGAAGACTGAGCTGAAGCAACTCAGTGCTGAGCTCAAGAGGACTCTTGAGCAGGTAAAACAGGCTTTCACTGCCTCTGCAAAGCCTCACGGTCCTCTGGAACACAACACATTGCCACAGACAGCACTTTGGGGTCCTCTGCTTGTTTCCTTCCCTCTCCCGGTTCCCCCTGTGGACACACGCTTTTGTATTTTCTCTCTCTTCTGGCACCCCATTGCCTTCACAAATGCACATTCACTCTGGTACCACCCTTCTTGCCCCAGCGTCCCCATACACACACATTTGACCCTCTTGTGTCAGGAACTGTTTCCTCTTGGTCTTTCTCTTCCATAGTCTACTTTGAGTGCCTTTTGCCCCCAACACACTCTGGTGCAATGAACAGTCTGAGCAGAAACCTCCTTGCCGTGATGTCCAGAGGCCCTTTTGCTCCTTGTTTGGTGGCAGGTTTCTGTGACCCTTTCTCCTATCCAATGTGCAGGTGGAACGGGAACGGAGGAGACTGAAGAGAGATTGTCGAGGTCGGTCGTTGCGAGATGCAGGCGGATTTTCTCTCTCTGACCAGCTCCAGGTGCCTGCTCCTAGACAGGTGAGAACAGAATCTTACTTGGTGGGAGGAGGGTCTGGCCATACAGAGGAACGACGGCAAATCCCAGAGGCAGCAGCCCCCCGGTATAGACCTAACAGAAGTCAAGTATAGACCATGGCCCTGGCCAAACTGGAGACCAAAAAGAAATCCTTGTGTTTTCTTCACAGGAGGAGTCTCACAGGTGCTGCAGTTGTCGATTAGCTGAGTTGTGGAACCAGGTGAGGGGTAGGAAAGCTCTCCTCAAAAGCTGCTGTGGCTGTACTGATGGGCGCAACTTTGCCCGATGCTACAGCCCGAGTATTGCTTAGCTGTCAGGAAGGGAGTACACCAGGCAGTGGAAATGCCCAGTCAAACACATCTGTTGGCCGTGGCCAAACAACATCATTCACCCATTCAAACCCATTGCTTCTGCAAATGGAGGCACTGTTGCTCCTCTTGCCTCTCCTCTTGCCTCGCCTCCAGGGATGTAAGGCAGTGCCAGAGCTTCTAGCCTTCAGGCAATCGTTAGTCTCGTATTGCTGTTCTGTGCTAATCATGATCCCAATATCGGACCGAGTCAGAGACCTAAGCGCTGCATGGACATCTGTTTGGTCGGTGTAAGAATGTACATTCCAGCTGCTGAACCCTACTGCGTCCTTTGACAGTGGTATCAGCAGTAGCAGCAGTCACCACACTTCTCTTCCATGTCCTTTTATGGGTCTGGTACACCCTGGTCTCCCTGAGGATGTGAATCTTCACCGGTGTTCAGGGCAAAATGCATGTAAGATTTATGCGAGTAAAGTATATGATGCTTAGCTCTGGCAAGTGAGCCAAGAATGCTGCTGAAGCCATCGGGTTACAGCCTAAGGATGTTTTTACCTGGAAGTCTCGGTGTCTGAAGTTCTGTTGCTACGGATAACTAACTGAACCGCCTTCCCCTCGTGACTGTTGTGTCTGCCTGCCCCGTGGACCTACTTCAGCAGTTCAGCAGGAAAACGAAGGCGCTCTGCTCAAAGAATAGTCCTCAGCTGGCTAGTTAGGGCACTCCTCTGGGTCTGGGAAACAGCGGAACTGGAACTTGATCTCACGCTTCCTGGGAGATGCTCTTAGCAGCAGATGGCCGCTTCTCCCACTCACACCTCTGGGTTACCTACCAAAGCGCGGGAGGGTTTTTCAGGCTTCCAAGCCAGCCTTCCCAAAGGTGCCCTTGTTATTTCAGAGAGAAGGTCAGACCTGACCCTCTCTTCAGTGGTGGCGTTCCCTAGCCTACGCATATTGTTTGCTGTGAAGTCCCTTTGCCGTCTTACTTTCCGTGCGCACGACTGGCTTCTAATTCAGCACCACGCATTCCCCTTCCGGAGCTGGCTGCCTGAGTTTCACATCTAGTCTGCTCTAGATGCTTAGCAGGTTAGGGTCCCACTTTTTATCATCGCCTTTGGCTTTATGTTGACAGACCTTGGTATCGTAATTCAAACGTAGCAGGTTCCATAAGCCATAAAACTCCTTTGGGAATTGCTTCTGTTATTCGAGTTCACTCGCCAAGAAGGAATATTCTCATATTCCTAGCTTGAGGTTGGGGATTGCATTGCCATGTGGAACACAGCCCTTGGCAAAGCGCACGTCACTTTGAAAACAGAGGAAAACCTCTGACCTGAGCCGTTTTCCCCGAAACAGCAAAGCGCTGAGCACTGCTCCCAGTGCTGGCATCTCCTCCACTCCAAAGCAGGCAGAGGGGAAGGCGCCAGAGCTGCTGTGGCTGCGCTGCACTGCAAACCTAACAGGAGGTGAGAGCAGCTGGGTCTCTCGCGCCAAAAAGCCCAGCAGGCACAACCCTGCGTTGCCAGGAAATTATAATAGAGTTTGAGGACTTTCAAGGCCTCAGCAGTCCTTTAAGGCTCATTTCCCCCCCCCCCCCCCCCCCCCGGGCTTTGTTCATCAAATTATGCTCTGCTCCTTTGTGAAATGCTCTAACGTTAGGAAAAATGAGCGTTTGCTCCCTTTTCACGTGCTAGCTGTCAAGTTTTCAAACTAGGTCATAACAGAATGGTTCCTCGCTACCTTGTGTAACCAGTAGTCCTCCTGCTGAGGAAAAAGCATGTGGAACTCAGGTGTCAGTAGCCCAAATCTCTTTTTTGGAAAAAAGAGGTGGGTTACTAAATCCTGTAGGGAACCTCTGTCTTTAGTATACGTGTAATGTGTCAGTGCTGTAGGTGTGAGTTGCCGTTGCCAGAAAGAAACTTGAATTGTTGATGATAATCTGAAGTTCAGTTTGGGGTGACTCTGGGAACCTGTTACTTCCCGTTCCACAAGGACCAAGTGTTTGCGAGGGCTGGAGTTAGAGGGCGCGTCTTCCCTGACAGCCGGTACCGTGGAGCTACGGATGGTCCTAACAGCGTGGGCCTGTCTGAGCTCGGCCTTTTGCCTCTTTCAGGTGTCCCTTCTGCAGACGCAGCTGGCACAAGACTGCTGTGCAAAGACCAGCCGGAAGCTGCCAGAGATTTGCCAAGAGCTGGATTCCTCCTCAGCAGCTGTGGCCAGGGAGCCCAAAGCTGCTGTTCTGGAAGCAGAGACTCGGAAGCTGGGTCAGTCTCTGAACCGTCCTGTGCCCTAGAGGACCAGCTGCAGCATCGTGGGGTTCCGGTCTTGTGCCCTTCCCAGAAATGTATTATGTTTTGCTGTGGGAAATGGGGGTGCATTTGTTCTGCTTGCGTTTGGAAGCATCTCCGAGTGCAAGTGATTTTTTTTAATTTTTTTTTTTAAATAAAAGAAACTTTGCAGGACTGTCCTTTCTCAGTAGCAAAAAGCAAGTGGTCGGTAAATACGTGGCTTAGGGAAAGACTATACTAGTTTTTGACCTGCACGAGTAAGCTATTACGAGCTGTTGTCTGATTTAACCTCTTGAGTTCACAGCCGTTCCCTGTGAGGAGAGAGGGAAAGGGAGGTGTTATCAAAATGAAGGGGTGGAGAGCACACGCCAGGGATTGAAGGTGGGGCAGGAGAGTGGGGTTTTTGCCTTCCTTTCATGCTTCAGCACAAAAAGCGCTGGCACTCTCCCGAGATGATCTGCTTTCCGCTTTGTGGCTGCGACAGCCAGCCCGAGGGACAGCTGGGTTGTTCTCAAAAGGGCACTGGTAGCAAACTGCAGACCTTCCAAGGACAGAGGCGACGGAGGCGACGGATGGGAGGGGGAGGATGTCAAGCCGAGTGAAAACTGCTCTCTCCCTGCAGCTTCGCCTCGGTATCAAGCCCCTTCAGCTAACCGCTCTCGGCACAGTCAGCGTCCCTCGGGTGTCCTTCAGAGGCCCGGGGCCGTCGGCAGGGTGGGTCAGCAGAGGGCGCGGCGGCAGCGAGCACCTTCCCGCCCCGGAGGCGACCGGCAGCCCCGGCCCCGCCAGCCGCCTCGGCCGGCTTCCGGGGGCGGTGCGGGCCCGGCCCCGGAAGGCGGGTTTGCTTCCGGGCCGCGCGGCGCCATGGGCTCGCTGTGGCGGCTGAAGCGGTTCGGTGCCTTCCCCGAGACTCTGGAAGACTTTCGGGGCAAGACGTGCGGGGCCGCGCTGGTGAGCGGGCGGGGTAAGGGCGGCCGGGGGCCGGCGGGGGGGCCCGGGCCTCGCCGTGGGGCGGCGGCCGGCCGGGGGGACCTTGCGGGCCGGCGCTCGGCGGCGGGAGGCAGCGGCTCGGGGTGGCGGCGGGCGGGCTGAGGCGAGGCGGGCGGGCGGCCGCGAGCGGCGGGGCTGACGGCGGTTCTCGTCAGCGGGCTGATCGTGGTGCTGCTTTTCTTCTCGGAGCTGCAGTACTACCGCACCAAGGAGGTGAGCGGCGGCGGGGGGGGGGGGGGCCGGCCCCCCGGTGCTGCCTGCTGCCCGCGGTGCCCCGGCGGAGAGGCGGCCCGTGGCGGCCCGCCGTGCCTCCGCACCCGCGCCGAGGCGCCGCCTGCTCCGCCGCCTCCTCCGGGCTCCCCACGCAGCAGCTGCCGCCGCCGCAGCAGCTGTGTTTGGGTTTTTCTCTTTCCCCGAGCTGGTCGTCCTGACGATGGGAGCGGGCTGCCCTCCCCCGAAAGCCGCTTGGCGCAAAGGTTGGCTTGTGGCCTCCTGCAACGCTGTCGCAGGAGAGCGTCTCAAAGTCTCTTCTCGCTGTCTCTGCTGTCTACAAGCAGGCAATCCAAAGAAAAGAAAGCAGGCGCAGGAACCCCCTTCCCCACCCCAAGTTCTAAGATTCCCAAATTATTGTTGGTCTTAAAAGTATCACAAATGGCAAGCATTTAGCTACCATGGAAGGTGTGGGAGGCAGCAGCTCAGGTGTCTGGCAAATCCCACATCTTAAAAATCAGCTCCTGAGCCAGAGCAGTCGAGGGAAAGAGGCCTTTTGGTTTGCTGCCAAGTGAAACAGGACTCTCTGTTTTTCCTCTGTTCCTAGGTTCATCCGGAATTGTACGTTGACAAATCAAGGGGAGATAAACTGAAGATCAATCTAGATGTTATTTCTCCACACACGCCTTGTGCTTGTGAGTCAGACTTCTGAACGCTGGGAATAATTTTCATACTTGCCGAGGGCCCGAGAGGCTCAGTGTGCCTGGTGCTTCCGCGTGCTGCGCTGCTGCTTGGGCCGCGGACAGGGAGGAACTGCTGATCCCTTGCGGTTATGCGGTGGTTCCAGCCAGGCCCACTGGGCGCTTAAACCAGCGCTTCCAATCGGATCGGGCCGCGTTATTTTTCTAGATTATAAATGAGGCTACAATATAACGCCACTTGCATTTCTGTGTGGTGGTGTACTTTGTCAGAGAGCTCAGTAATACCGAAAAAGCTGGCACAGAGTTCGCTTGGGACTCAAGATTTGACTGTATTGTTGTCGAAAAACTTGAGAGAGTCTCGTTTGGAAGTTACTTGACGAGGCACGACTTTTCCTTGACTTTGGTACTTAAATTCTGACTGTAACGCCAATGCCACGTGGTAACCTTTCTCCAAAATTTTTAAAATCGGAATGCGTGTTAATAATCTGGTTACCTTTTAGCTAAATTGAAAACAAAGTTGCAGGACAAAGCGATGGAAAATTTTGCAAGTCTTGCTGGGTATTACTGCTGTGCACGTTACCCGACTGTCCGCCAATCTTCCCTGCCTCTTGTTCTGTTGTAGTAATTCCTTTGGGTCGTGCATTGGGCTCTAAAGGTAGTGAGTCTGACTTCCTTCTGACCACCCAAGATATTATTGGTCTTTGCCTTCCTCACATTTAAAAGGGCGTGGGAAGGCCAGAGAGGCTGGAAGCCTCTGCTGTTTTGTGCAGAGAAGCTGTCGGTCTTACAAGAGAGCATGTAGCCAGCCAGCCAGTGCATCACGGTGCTTCGATACCAGGCCGAGACCACAGACCTTCTCAATCCTCCTTGTGAAAAGAGATCGCAAGGAAATGTGCTGATGTTGAAGGGGGAAGGGTGAGGGGGTAGAGGGAGGAGACAGCTTTCAGCCGATTTTAAGCTTAACTCGTGAACTCCTGAAAATGGTTATGGGCTTTGAGGGGTTTGGTTTTGTTCTTTTGCCTTGAGTGTATTACCTTTCGGGGTAACGCTTTCTGTGGCAGTTGGAAACAGTCCTTCTTGTACACCAAACCAGACCCTGTATTTGGAAGGGTCATTTAGGGTGCTGCAACGTGCGTTTTATTCCCTGTACGTCATTTGGCCCCAACCGTACCTGCTCTTCCAGTTTGGCCCGCTGGTATCCCCCTCGCTGAAAGATTCTGTGTTTTCACTGGTTGAGTGCTTCCTCAGCCTGCCACAGGCCATAACAAATGTGTGTTTATAGCCCACTTTCCTTGCTCGCTGGTTTCAGATTTGAGCATCGATGCCGTGGATGTAGCAGGAGAGCAGCAGCTGGATGTAGAGCACAATCTGTTTAAACGACGTTTGGATAAAGCTGGCAGTCGTGTGACTCCAGAGGCCGAGAGACACGGTAAGATGCTAGTCTGCCTTTCTTGGGTGCATGCTCTCGTAGTCTTTCCATCCCTGTATGCCTGTTTTGAGATTCACGGGAACAAGTGGCAGCTGAAGAGCATTTAAACACCACAAGCTCTTGAAGAGTTTATAGCACGCCAATCTATTAAACTGGCGGATCAGACAAACTCCTATTAATACTCGCTACTTTTGTGAGGCAGATCTTTGCGTAGTCCCTCTGAAATTACGACAAGGACTCGTGGATGCATTTCAGGCATAAAGCTGCTGAGTTCCTGGTCTTTTGCGACTAGAAATCAAGCAGCTGTTCTAGCAAAGCTTGACTTTGGTTGTGTCTTTAAATGACAGTGGGCTGACAAATGGGACGACCTGGTTAGAGGAAAGAGCGTCTCTCCGGGGAAGGCTCCGGTGACTCGACCCTTAAGCCCAAACTTGCACCTTGCTACGTTTGCTTTGCATATAATGTTAATGCATACCTGATAAACATATTTTAGCTGATTTATTGGTTACCAGTTGTAGTAAGTGGTCCTTGGCTACACAAAACTTCTCCTCTACCGTTTTTACGCGTTCTGACTCATCGTTGTACCTCGATACACAGCAGAAGCGACTCTGTCAAAGTGTCGCAATCCAACGGTAATACCGTCCTGACTTTTCCCTTCCAAAACGTGAGCTGCGTATTACCTTTTCTGGGAGATAGTATAGTTCTGCCTGTCAGCACGAACTAGATTTGTTGATTTGTATCACTCAGATTTAACTTTTCTGTTCTTGAAGTTGAAAGGCTAAACCAAGGCAAGAGCTGAACGATCGGTAGGTGCGAGAGTGTCTCCCGTTGTCACGGGAATGGGGTGATAGCGTTCTTGCTATCGTGTCAGCGAGCAGCCTTTCTGTATTCAGAGGTTGTGGCATTACAAACGTAATGTCCAGGGACAAAACCAGCTTTTCTGTATCTAATTCTCTGTTAACACGTGTAGGCCTCCTGCCTTGCTAGTATTGCCAGTGTCCATTGGGATCAGTCAGTCTGAACCGGTTGCTCTGACTCCTTATATAATCAATGGAGAGGAAGAGAAACTCGTAGGGAGCAAACCGTCTCACCTAGAAGAGGCATTTTAAGAGAGATCAGATGCATTGCAGGGAAGAAGCAATTTCTTCTGCTGTCTGGGAGAAGCACGCGGCTAGTTCGGTTTCCACCACCCGTGTTACAAGTTAGATCAGAAGTATCCGCCCATCTGCATTAAACTCTCTGATTATCAGTTTCTGTTAGTAACACTGACGTTCAGTCGGTTATTTAAATGGCAACTATAGCAGTATTGACCTTAAATTTGGGAAAGCGTACCCAAATTTTATGGAGTAGTATCTGGAGGCTTTTCCTAATCATAGTTACGTTGAAATAGTTCATAGCTTAGTGATTTCTATGGTAGGCTGCATTCTGTGCTTGGATGTCATCTTACTCGTTTCCATTCAGTGACAATAAGCGACTGAATTCTTTATCGGTGGTTCTTATCGTTTCCTTCCTTTTAACATGGACAGAGTTTTCCAGTTTCACCTATCACATCTGCGTGCAAGTCGAGGACCGCATTAACAGCAAGAAACCCTGCATGTAGAGTTTTATGTACTGTGTTTTCTTTACAGTGTCTGAACTGTGTGCGTTACCTCTGGGTGCTGGCTCTGAGACAACAGGCAGCTAGTGGTTATATTTAAAAAGCTGTTACTGGTTGCAGTATCTTGAAAGACTGCATGTAGTGTCCAGGTGTTCTTGTTCAAATGGTGGCAGTCACGGCTTTGACAAAGCATAGCAGTTATTCAGCTGTGTTCTTCCTGACGCTACCTTTTAGTGTAATTACAAGATGAAAAGCCATACCGCTTTTTAAATAGTGACTTCTTAAGCGCAGTTTCAACTATTTTGAATGTTGTAAGCCTTAGAAAGAAAGCCTCGCACAGTTGTTTAATAATGGGTATATTTTCTTAAAAGTTTTTGTTTGCTTGATTGTGACTACCATCAAGTATTTGATTAAGGAAATAAGGTTAATGATTAATTTTCAGTCGTATTTCATTCTTTCTAATTAAAATCTCTTTTTTTCTGTGGCTAATACGAAATACAGGCATCTTTAATACTCACTTCTGTCCACCTGTTATACCTTCCAGTTCCAACAAACAAGGCCCTGATAACGTTTTATCCCCTCAGCGGTGTCTGACGATGTACCTTGTCACCTTCCCCATCATTAGTTATCAAAGGAGCCATCTTTTCAAGGCTTACAGAGGGTAGTGCAGCAGCGCCTAGATAGTGAGCCTTGGAGGGCTTTTGTAACCCAGGGGACTTGGTCCTGTCCTTCAGGATTTGTGAGTTGAAACAGCTTGATTTTTAAGGGGGCCTCTTATTATAAGAGCTAATGGTTTTCAAACTTTTAGACGCAAAATTCCTTGGCTCACTTATTCCTAACTCCAAAATTTGCAGACCTTTGATATTTGTTTTGGTTCTTGACAAAACAAAAGTCCTGTTTGAGTTTTCTGTAGGCTTCTCCTGCCCTTTGGCGGGGTTCAGCTGTCACCAGCTGTCATCTCCTCTGTTACAAGTCTGTTACTCTTCAGCCTTCTGCACATGAGAACATAAAACTCCACGAGTTCGTGCTCCAGCCATACTGCGGCTGCGCATTCAACACACATGCAGCACAGACGTGGGCAGAATTGTTAAGTCACGAAGAAGGTAGAAATGCCTTGGAGATTTCTAGTGGGCAGTGGTTAACGTGTGTGCCTTCTCAGCATTGTCATCCTGGAGGACTGGCTGTCAGTTTTCCAGTCGGGAGACTCCTACTCTGAGCTTGTTTCACAGCAAGAGATAACCATGGTCCCTACGTGTCTTGGGACAGGATTATGCGTTATGCACCGTTGACTGCGGTGGACTGCTATTTAAAATTTTGTTTGTGTCCTGTATCAGTTGCAATTTACTGATTTGTCTACTTTAGAAAATGTTTTAACAAAGCCTTTACGCACGTAACATCTGATCGGTGCTCCAGCAAGGCTTACAGATAGCCAGTTCTTTCTATGGAGGGTGTTCTTGAGATGACAAACACTACTCTGCTTCTTGGTCTTACTTCCACGCCTCAACAGGCTCTGTGCGTGCCATTTCAGGTGGGCTTCGGGTGCAGGATGTGCAGCTTCCGACACAAAATCGCTGCGTTCATGTGTAGAACAGTTACTGTGCATAGAACAAAACAAGAGTACAAGACAGTGTTTCTAGACGTGCCTCATCACTTTGAATCATCTTTTGTCTTAGAGCTGGGGAAAGAAGAAGAAAAAGTGTTTGATCCAAATTCTTTGGATGCCGATCGCTGCGAGAGCTGTTACGGGGCAGAGTCAGAGGACGTTCGGTAACCTTTACACCTTTTTCGTATCTTCGTAGCACTTGGATTAATACAGTTGTGCTGCATGCACATTTTTTCCCAGAATGTCTATGCAGGTCTGGGCAATGAAATCCTCCTGGGCATGTGTTCAGAGAATGATGAGAACTGTTGTGGTTTTGGTATGTCTTTGGAAGCTGCACTCACGATTGTTAAGAACGTGCAGTTAGGTTGTCTAGTTTGTCTACATGCCTGTTTAAGGGCAGTGCAAATTGCACTACCTTTGCAGTCCCACAAAGGTCGTATCTCGGCAAACGGTATCTTTTCCGGGATTATTTGGTGTCCAGGGGGGAGCTGCGTAAATTATTTCACTGTTACGTGAGCTGTCTTGGAATAAAACCTGGCTATGGCCTTGCCTTCTCACTTCTGCTGCAGGCTTTGCATCCTTACAGGAGCAAAGACCAGACACCTATCGCTCACACAAACAACAGGTGTCATTTGGTGTTTCTCTTTCCTCCTACCTGCAAATTCTTGGAGGAATGGATCCGTGGTAGTGCATGGGTTCCGGACTACCCTTTGCTATTACTGTCTCTGTAGTAACTTGGTTTGTCCCGTCTGTCAAGCCGCGTCCTTCCCCAGAGCTGTTTCCGTCTTGAGGGATTCATGATTCCAGCCTTCAACTTTTTCTTTGGTCCGGCAAAACGTGGAACCAAGAAAGAAAACTGTTTTTTCTGGTGACCAAGGTGTTCCCCAGAGGTCACAAAGTAATGAAGAAAGTTTGCCATTAAGCCTCCCTCCAGTGTTGACAGTCTTGCCCTTCAGGGAAGAGGAGAGGAGGAATAGAAACGGCCAGATGCTTTGTTCACACCGGGAAGTTCCAAACTGCTCAGAACTGTGGGACACTGATGTCGTTTTTGTAGCAGATTTCTTTGCCAAGGAGTGACTTGGCTGTTTAAATGGACAGGCAAAGCTGTCTTTAGACTCAAGCTCTGCATTAAATCAGCTTGCATCCTCATGCCAAAATCTCAAAAAGTACATCAAGAAGCTCAAGCTGCTCCAGGAGCATTAAGCCTCCTTTCCAAGTCCAGTCCCTGATGTTTGCTTTATTGGTTTGTGGAAGAAAACTCCACCAAGGATTCAAGTCCTGAGCTGGAGCATCTCTTTATAGCGATAAAGATGGTAAGATGGTGCTTGTGCTTTTGCAGGTGCAGGTGGAAGACTGGAGGCTTTTGAAAAAGTGCAACGCCTCCTCCTCCAGCAGGCCAAGTGCCAACAGCAGCAGCAGCTGGGCAAGAGGAGACAGCCAGGCACGCGGAGCAGCTCTGAGCTGTCCGCTCTGGAAGGGAGGCCAGTGAGTAGGAGCTGGGTGGATGCTGGGGGCCACCTCTGCTGTGCGGCAGCTCGTTGGTACCCGGGCCTTGGGAGAGGGTGCTGCCACACGGCTTGCAAGCGGTGCTTGGTTGCTGAGGAGGTGGTGTCTGGCTGGTGTGTGACGTGTCCTCGTATGAGGGTGGCTGTCAGAGACTGAGGCGCAGGTGCTTTCCTTCCTGTGTCTCTCGCACACAAGGCACTACCCCTTTCTGTCACAAAAGTGTGCCTGGGCACTCTCAGTGACCGTTTCTGCATGGACTCGCACATTTAGCACGAGCCTGTGAGCTGCACCAAATGGCTGCGCAGTCCATGGTGCTGGTTTCACGTCTGATTGAAGAACTCTGGTTTTCGTCCAAAGACTTCTGCATCCCAAGATGCAGCGTCCCTGAACCTGACAGTGTCCCCATACCCCAGCCTTCACTGCCTGTGGCATCCTTGTTTCCTGTAAGGGTTGCTTTCTCTGTTCAGTGCTTTCCACGCTCTAAGCTTAAGGCAGATGAGCAAACTTCCTGCTGCTCTTCTGGCCACTTTATGCCTTCTGGTGGTTTGCCCGTCCCCTTTCCCAGGTGAATGTAGGAAGGGTGGTGGGCAGGGCCCGGGATATCTGAGCTGTAACCTCTCCTCAGGGAGCTCCTTCCACTCCTGGGCTTCTCTGGTGTCAGTGCTCTGCTGTTCCTTCAGTTGGCTGCAGCTTTTGAGCTGTCTAAGCTATTTGGGTAGGTGTGTTTTGATACTGAGAGAAGCGGAGGTGTTGGAGGTAAGGGCTTCAGGACCAGTCAAGGTTCAGCAGCATATATTGTAGAAAGTACACTTGTATGCAATTTTGGGGTTTTTTTTCAGGTCAGTAATTTTGTATTGGGTGTTCAGGGGTGGCAAGGTGGTTTAACGGTATGGTTTTGGTTTTGTTTTTTTCCCCAAGTGCTTTGTATTTTCCTGGACTTCCTGACTTTATTGAAGATGGAACCTTGTTTTTTTTTCACCAGTTTTGCTGCATACTGTGCAAGTTGTTGATACCATTCCTTAGCAGGACTGATGGTGAGATAATCTAACAGGGGTTAAGATGCATACATCTTGTCTGCATCCGTATACGGGCTTTCAGCATTTTTCAAGAAAGCAGCAGGGACATAAGGCATAGTGTCTTTCAGGGTATGGAACAGCTCATCACCTTTCCCGATCACCGACAGAGTACCATGTTCTCCCTAGAGCCTTTGCAGCTTGCAGCAGGCCCCTCAGAGATTATAAGCATCAGGACTTCACTTATTTTGTGGGTCTGTAGCAGAGCCCGGAGTCTGTGGGAAGATGGAAGATAGGAGGTGCTCGCACAACACAGGGCACAGCTTGGAAGAGCAGCTCCCAAGGAGCAGCTGACACGGGGAGTTCGGTGGTGCAAATACAGGGCAGGAGCTGTCAGGAAGGAGTGGGCTTCCTTCCCTGAAAGCTCAGGAGAAGAGAAAGGGTTTCTAAAGTTTTGGGACCAGGGGATGGTTGGGAAGGGGAGGTGGGTTCATCAGCCTTTCTCAGATGGGTTTTGCAGTTGGATTTGGGTTTCGCTGAGGTTTGTTCTGGTTTAATCTCTCCACAGGTGACGGGAGGTACGACAAAGGCATGAGAGACGCAGTGTGAACTGTCCGGGCTTCTGCGTCACAGCGTGCAGGGTCAAATGTCAGACAAGTCCCATCTCGGAAAGCATTAGGTACATTCAGGTATACACTAAAATACACCCCCAGAACTCTGAGGTCTCTGCTCCTCTGTGCCTTTTCCTTCATTCCCCGACTTAATCTTTGCATCCATCCCTCCACCGTCTGTCCATATGTCACTATCATTGCTACTTAGAGGCATTGACTAGGCACTTATTTCCAGTGCAGGCTTCTGTCATTGTGTTTCTTCGGATTTCTTGGAGAAGAGGATGCATATTATTTGTGCTCGTAATGCTCTCCAGCTAGGGGTCTTGTCTTCATCATAGTCTCTGGGCACACAGGCCTTTTCTATTATCACAGTTTTGTCTTTCCTTAACTGTCCAATGAGGTTTGCTCTAGTATCACTCACGGCAGTTATGTTCTCTTGTCCTTGTTTACCTATTGTGTTTTTTAGCACCGGTTTCTGTAGTCATAAGGTGTCTGTTTGAGGTCTTTGAGTCACCACGTCTTGCCACCGTGGGTTTTTCCATCAGCCAACAGGCTCCCTAATTTTGTAAGGGGCCTCATAGGTAATCAGGCTCAGGTGTCTCACACTGTTTTCATGAAGGGCCTCTTGTCCTTGTGGCTTCATCCGCTGGGTGGTATTGGTTGCTGCCTGGTGCAGTGTCCTGTCTTTTTGAAGGTTCTGGGTTTTTTCATCTTTTCTTGGTTTTGTTTGAAATTTTTTGAGCGGGGTTCTTTTGTTTATTCTTGCAGGTAAGGTCTGGTCTTCCTTTGACCTCCCAGTCCACATGGCTTTCGTTCCTCTTTTTTGCCAGGTATCCTTACCACTGCATTTCCATGATGGGAGTGGTGGAGAGGGGAGCAGAGCACTCGGAGTTCTGGAGCATCCAGGGAGGCAGTGTTGGGCTTCCTCTCGTCTTTGTGGGGCTGTACCCTGAGGAAGTCCAGTATTTGAGCATAGATTATGTGGGTACACTAATCCCTTTCAGAGTGTGTCAGAGGGTAAGGTTTTTGTTCTGTTTTGTGTGGGAGAAGACAGCGCTCTGACTGTTTTGGGGATGAGATGGGGTACACCTATGCTTTCAGGTCATACCTGATTTGCCAGACACTTTGAACTACTTGTATCTGGTTTTCCAGGTGACTCATGAAAGGGTTTGGGGCACACTGACAGCGGGCACTGTCACCAAAAGGCAAAGCGGAGTTGTAGCAGGAGTCTTCCATTTATGGAGATGGGCTCAGTCATCTCCTGCACAAACTTCTGTTCTGTAGCGATCGGGACAGTAGCATTCTTTAGATTTCTTAAAGAACGAGAGGAGGATGGAGCAGGCTATCAAAGCGTAATCATTTGTTTCCTTTAGCAGTACAGGTGCCCAAGGACTGACCCGCATTTGAGAAATGGCATAAGGACATCTGTGTTGACCATCAGCAGAGGAAGGAGCGTCCTTCAGGTGCCAAGGTGATGAAGCAGAGTCCTTATTTGGTCCATTTGATTTTCATCACCTGGGGGGGGCCTTGGACATGCGAAACGTGGTCAGTACGTTTGAGGCTATGAGGGATATCACAGATAGCACTCGACGGGCATTAGAACTGGGTGCCCAAGTCAGACTGACCTGACAGAACCGTCCCACCACCTGAAGTAGCACATACTTCTGTAGCTAGTTTTTAATAGCTCAGCCTGCATCACCTTCAGCCAATCTCAATTTAGATGGCGGTGCCGATCTCGTCGTCTTCAGCATCTGTCTGCACTCAGGCCTCTTGTAACTCCTATGCAGCTGTGGCTTAAGACTTTTTAGCGCAGCGTTATCTAACAGTAGCATTCTGTGTGCAAGCAGCTTCCAGCAGCCCAGTCTCATATCCCGTTAATGTCAACACTCTCATTTGAGAATGCTGTCCACAGAGAGGTTCTCTGTGCTGCAGTTCATGGAGTCATTTATGAGTGATTTACCCATAAAGGAAAAGCCTGTCATTATGCCAGCCACAGTCACGTGCTACCCATACCTCTTTTGGCATTTGCAGGCATGATTTTTTTCAGCTCTATCTGTTTCCCCTTATATTTGAGTCAGCTGACAGTAACTCTTAACTTTTGTGTTGGTGTGTGGTCTGACCTATTCTTGCAGTTAAAGTAATAGGTCTAGGCTAAGCAAGATGGTCAAGTGAAGTGCGATGGCAAAGGTGAGTGGACAGCACTGGGGGCTGTGGTGGGGGTGAGGTCAGTTGCTTGGGTTTTGTGCTTTTGGGGTCTCTCTGTTGCCAGAGTATGTAGGTCGATGGGATTTTTACTCTGTTTTGCATGGCCAGCTCTCTCTCAGAAAGCAGTATATAACGTCTGTGTGCCTCTCTGCATTTTCCTGACACAGGCCCAGCATTGAAGGCTGCCGTTCCCGAGACATCGGAGACGGACCGACTATACGAGTGGGCACCTCATGCAGCCATTGACCCCAGCGGTGCAGCACGGGAGGCACGCAGAGCAGTGTGAGCCTGCTGGGGGACCGGGCGAATCCAGGATGTGGCTACTGGGATGGAAGAAAGAGGAGGGACGGGTGTATACTTTTTATGGGTATTGCTGTCTCTCTTTCTTGAGCCTGCTGATGTAACTGACTCAGCATGGCAGATTGGAGCACAAAGCACAGATAGACAAGGTTAGTGGAGTGAAGAAGTCAGCCTGGGGATGGTTTACTGTTTGTTAGAGTATTTGTCAACATGTAGCTGACTTTGTTTTATTTTGCTGCAGATGCACAGCAGGGAGCCGGACACCAAAGGGAGATGGCAAGTGGAGAACCATAGGAAGTTGGTCTGCGCCCAGGGATGGAAGGAATAGTTCTATTGTTGGTGCCTATATGACCTGTTAATGCTGTGTTTTGAAGGCGTGAAACAACTCTTGAAATTGCACGCGTAGCAGGATGTCGACCCCTGGTGAGTGTGAAAGGCAAGGTGCGACACCAAGCCACAGCGGCAGTTATTTTTGAGCTGTCGCATTGTTTGCGAGCAGGTGGCTGCTTCCGGGCACAGCAGTCACTTTGTCTCGTTGGTTTTCTAGGTGCCATGGGAGACGCTGGCCACAACATCCAGTGTTGGACTGGGAGCAGTTAAGCGTTAGACTTGCAGCTGGCTGTCTCCTGCAGCCATCATCTTTGTCTGGCAGTATTGTCAGACTTTTGGAAATGGCATAGACCAGACTTCAAAGCTGGAAGGTATAAAACATCAGCTTACCCAAAAAGCCTTTGAAGCAGATCAAGCAGTAGCTGGACTGCCGAGTCTTTTGTGCTTCCCGGTGGGATACAGGAGATGCTCGCACCGTGATGGAGGAGGAAGGATGAGCACTCTCACTACGGAACCAATTCTGTCTTTTTGGTTTTTTTTTTTTTTTTTTTTTTGTCTTCTCCTAAGTGCACGAGTTAAGTGTTACAGGTTGTAAGTTATGAAACCTCATGACCTGAGTGGTGAATAAGTGAATTCATGTAATAGACTAGTCTGGGCAAAGGGGACCGAGCCCTGTTTGTCATGTTTGTTTGTTGTATTTCTTCATGAGCTCATGAAATAAAGCTCAATTCACAGAGTACGTTGTCCTGTAAATTTGAAGTTTTCTCTCCCGTACCATTTTTTCTCTAACTGCTTGCAGTCTGTCCCATTCGTGCTGCAAACCAGGGAGAAAAAGTCAATAATGCCATCTCTCTCTGTTTGGTTTTCGTACTAGATTGGGAACTCTGGCTCCAGTGGCAGTCAAGTTTGAGCTTTTAGTAGAAAGCTCTAGCTGTTCAGTTGGCTTCCCTGTGCAACGGACCTTCTCTGCTGTCACTGCGGTCCTACCCGTCTTGCCCCAGCGTCCCCATACCCCCCCCAGCCAACACTCTGGGGTCGGGGCCCGTTTCCTCGCGCTCCTTCTCTCCCGGATTCCCCAGGGAGCGCCTTTTGCCCCCAACGTTCTCCGGGGCCGTTAACGGTCTCGGAGCAGAACTCGCTGGAGCAAGCGCTGCCAGGAGGGCCTCTCCCCCGCGGCAGCACCGCAGCCCGGCGCGGCCCCGTCAGCGAGGAGCGAAAAGGGAAGCGCTGCCACAGAGCGGACCCGAGCGAGCCCGGCTCCCCCTCCCCGCGGCCCGGCTCCCGGTCGCGCCCGGCGGGCAGGGTAAGCTGCTCCGCCCGCCCCGGCAGGCGCCAGGCCGCGGCCCGGGGCCGCCTGAGCGCGGTCCGCCGGGGCAGGCCGCGGAGCAGCCCCCGCTCCGGGGCCTGTCAGGCGGCGGAGCCCCGCGGGCGGCGGGCCCGGCTGGCGAGCGGGGGCATGGCGGCGCGGAGCCAGGCCTCCCTGCAGCGCCGGCTGCAGAGCTCGCAGGAGGCGCAGCACCGCCAAGCGGTGCTGGTGCGGAAGCTGCAGGCGAAGGTGAGGAGCGGGGGCGCCTGCCCTGGGGGAGGCGCCCGGGGACGGGCCGCAGTGGCGGTGTCGGGGTGCCGCGGCCGTTGGCGCCGCGCCGAGAGGGGACTCGGCGGCAGAGAGCTCGGGGGGCGAACGCGCGGCCCCAGCGGGGCCCTCCCCGGCGCTGCCGCGGGCGGGACGGCGCCGAGCCCGGAGGCCGGGCCAGGCTCCGGGAGCCGCCCTGCTCCGCCCGGCCCGCCCAGGCGTGCTGGGCGCCTCGCTCTGCCGCTGCCAGCCTCCCGAGCCTCTCGTTAGGTCTTTTCCGTAGTCAAAGAACGATGCCTGGCTTGCAAACGCCCTTGCTTGGCCGCGGGAGCAAGGGGCTGTCCCAGAGGCAGGAGTCGCGGCGGCGGGGGCGGTTTTGGGCGGCCCCGGGCAGAGGCAGCGCTGGCCCGGTTCGCCCGGGGCGCAGGAGCGCTGGCAGCGAGGAGGGTGCCAGAGCTGGGCGGAGGGTCGGGGCAGGCCGTGCCGGGCCCGGCCCAGCGCCTGGCGGTGGTCACGGCGCTGCTGTGCGGTCGTCCTGCTTTTCTGGCCCGTGCTTTGGTTTCTGCAGCTGAACAGAAATCCATATTCTGCAGTGGCTGGGCAGGGCTGTGGTCAGAACTAACTTTACTTGCGAAATATTGAAAAGCCGTTTTGAAAACTCCTTTCTCTAACTTCAAGGACCGACTGGACTTTTAGCCCATTGGCAATACTGATCTGGGGGTACATAGTGGCCATAGGCCAGGCATGGCTGGCTAAGTCTGTCTCATCCTTCTGCTTGCCGTCGCTATCTGAGGATGAGCAGATAGCGCTACGTGTAAAAGCAACCCTGTCTCAATTTCTTTAGTATTAGATAAAAGTGCAGCTTCCCTGTATCATAACACCTTCTTGTTGACTGCATCAGCAGCACTGTGAAATGCACTGTGCTTGGGCTGTGAAGACTTGGAGAAAAGCTAATGCAGGAGGAGCCAAGTCTGTTACAAGCTGCATTTGCTCATCTGCATTCTACGTATCCATCTAGGTAGTGCAGTACCGGACTTGGTGTCGAGAGTTGGAGCAGCACGTGGAAGCAGGAGGGGTGAGTGTGCAGGTTGCTAACTCAAGATAGCGTACGTAGCGTTCGTTAACGCAGACAAAAAGCTCCCCAAAGCAATGGCAGAGGAAACCAAGATTTTGCCAGCTGAGGATTTAAAGAAGCACTGTAAGTTTGCCCATCAGTGTTTTGTCCAGTTGCTGTTCTTAGAGCAGCCAGTAGTCCCAGAAATGCCAGTCCAGAAGACCCTATCAAGAAGGATTTTAATTTTGTGAAGGAGTGCTTTATTACTTGCTGGAGTAACATTTGTCCTAGGTCTCAGGAGAGGGCTATACTGCCTGTTACGTTCTATGGCTGTCTCTGAAAAAGAATCAGTTGAAAGAGCGTTTTGGAAGGCAAGAATGCTGGCGTTCAATGTACAGCGCTGGCTCTGTGCTTTTCTTTCTGCTTCACGGCTAACGTAAACCGAGGAGATGAAGGGTAGGAGAGAAGGAGGGTATTCCCAGGCTTCAAGTCTAAGTGAGCACTCACGGTCACGAGCTGAGGATACCCAGCTGTGAGAGTGCAACAGTGGGAGACTGAGGAGAGCTACTCACATTGAGTAACACCCTTCCCCTCCCTTCCTCCCCGTAGTCACGACACTGCTATGCCTGGAAGAAGCCACGAGCTCCTGAGCTACCAAAGAAACAGAGGGGAAAGCGATTGACGCTAACAGCAGTGAAAGGAACACAAGAATTTGACTAAACATTTCCTTTCTTCTTAAGGGATCCCTTCCAGGCAGGTGGGAAGCCACAGACGACCGCCGCCTGAAGAAAGCACTGCTTCAGTTGGAAGAGGAGCATCAAAGGTAAAATGGCTCTGTTTTGAGTGGGAGGTTGTTCCGGGTGACCTCCAAAGGTTGCTTTCCAGCTTAAATTATTCTATGATTCTGTAGGTGAGCTCCTCAGCAGAGCCCCATTTTAGGTTGAGAATCAAACCCTGGCAGCCTGAACATTTCATGGCACAGGAGCTTTCCTGTTTGGTTTTACCTGAGTAGCATATCCTGTGCGTGTATCCGAGTCCTCCAGTAGAGCACTTGGCACCACAGGCATCTTCTGCCACATTTCTTTCTCTGCTTTTCTTTCTTCCTCTGCCCAAGAGATAAATTGTGTGTGGTGTAAAAGTCATCTGTGTGGTGTGTTATGCATGTTGCAAGCTAAGGTGGGAGAAGCACAGCTCCCGTTTTGATCCGGAAGCTGAGTTTTGTGCTTGTTCACAGGGCAGCAGTTCTTGAAATTTTGTTCATGAAATGTTGCCTGGGTGGGATATTAGTCTGTGGCCCCAAAGTCATTAGCCTGCAGTGCTTGACTTTTCAGTTTTCGGTTGAAGGTTTCAGGTAAAGCTGTTTCTCCTACATATGTGGTGCTGTCTTTGTGGTGGGAGGTTTACTGGATCAGTAAGGTGGGGTCTTTGCTAGAGGTCTTACGCAGCGTATAGGACAAGGACAGGGAGAGGCTTAACAAGAAGGTGAGGGCAGCGGTGGGTACAACATTGCAAGGGAAAAGGCCATGGAAACTTGGAGTCCTCTCTGCGGAAGAGAGGTGGTCAGGACAACGACAGAGAAAGATGATGCATCCAGTGATTGGACAGCATGAAGGGGAGGCAAGACGTTAACTGTGGGCACCATCAAAGTTGAAGAGGAAGGGGGAACCAAAATTGTAGATGGAAACTGAAGGCTCAAAGCAAGGAGAAGCAACTGAGTTTGCCCTAACAGAGAGGTCTTACTTAATCCTAGAAAGCACTTCTACTACTTCTCCGTTTGACAACAAAGTCGGTGTTGAAGGAGTTGGAAAGTCGGGGGATGCTGCTTGTGGCTAGCAGTTGTTCAGTGACCTCATTGCTGTTTCTTTCTTTCCAAGATGTGAGAATCTGGCAGAAGTGAACACTCTCCTGTGGGAGCACCTAGATAAAGCAAATGAGGTTAATTCAGCCCTCAAAGAAGATGTTGGAAAACTGACAGCGGATTGGATGAAGGCCCGGGAGGAGCTGGAATTGAAGGAGGTTGAACGGTGCAATGAATGTGAGGTAAGGGTAGGCTACGGGAATGTCAGGCGTGATGCCGGAGCGGAAGGTGAATGCATTTTATTTCTGGCATGGAGGACTTGCTGTGTGAAAGTTGTGGCTACACTGGGGCTGTATTGGTGTTGACTAGCAGAAGACGGGGGTGTGAGATGGAGGAGCGTCAGCAAATTGTGGTGATGGAAGATGCCCACCTGCTGTGACCATACTGCTCGGCCTTAAAGGCAAATGCTTGCTGTTGCTGGACACTGTAGGGCAGTCCCACATGAACGCTCGTCTTTTTAATAGTTCCTAAATCTCTGTCCACGTCAGTGGAGACCAGAGAGGTCTGTGTGTTTTCACATGCAGAGCAGCCAACAGAAGAACAAGACAGGCCTCCCCTACCAATAGCCTGTTGTAAGCCAACCTGACACTGGTCTTGGAGGGACTTGTTTTTGTCTTCCGCCACCAAGACTGTTAGACACCTCTGCAAGGCGGGATGATGAGTCATCAGTTTGCTTTGCTGCTCTCCACTCCTGCAGGAGAAGTGGTGTGGATGTTCCCTTCTTTGAAGTCAGGTGGCAGGTCTACCGAGGATGCTTATGTGGTGCCTGTTCAGTCCTTGATGCCCCTGTCGGAATTGTTATTAAAGGAGACCTGGTGATGGTGGTTGTACTCTCTCCTATCTGAAAGACTTGTACAGTGACGGCGAAGGCTGAATTGGCATTTCTTTTTGTCTTTGCATGTTTAGCGTTATGACAGCTACTTAAGAGGTGAACGTAACCGTCTACTCAGCCTATGGCATCAGGTGGTAAACTTCCACCGTCATTTCCTGGAAATGAAGGCTGCCACTGACCGGTGAGTAGAAGTTAAGGCTAGATCTCTTGCAGAAGAAACGTAGCTTCCCTTCACACCTGCTTTTTGAGCCTTGATGTTACTTTAGTTGCAGCTAAAGATAGGGTTTCTCCTTTGGTAGTCTGAAGCAATGCCATTAAGCGTGCTTTAGGCTGTTTTCAGAATCATTTTGTTTGGTGCTAATTTTCAGATAAAACTGGGGGGCTTGGGCTATAAGCAGTGCAGAGGCCCTGAACAGATGAACTGGCTTTTACTGTTGCGCAATTACGTGCTTCAAAAAGGAGTCATCTGATAAAGATGGTGGTGTGAAGGTTCTCTCTTTCTTTGTTCTTCTTCAGAGATTTGTCAGAGCTGAAGGCAGAGCACATGAGGCTTTCTGGATCTATACTTGTAAACTGCTCCCGCCTAAGCTCTGGCATACAGCTCTGGGAGTCCGTCCCTCTGGGTAGACCTGTCCTAAAGGATCAGGCACAGCAGCAAGTGGAACAGGAAATAAGCCAGAAGACTTGGGAAGCGATGTGCTTACAAGTCAAGGGGGACATGGAGAAGAAGGAGCTTCAGAACAGGTAAATGTGTTTTAAACTTTGCTGTTACCAGCATTATCTTTTGTGGCTGCTTCTTGGGTTCATAGATGGGCTGCGTCCACGTTCAAAACACACTCATTCTGCACAGCCTTGTTTCTGTCCCTAGTCAAACTATTGCCTTCAACAGAATGGATAGGAAAAACTGTCTGACTGACAGAAGCTCTTCTGAGTAAGACAAGACTGGAAAAGGTCTTGCACATTACAGTGTTTTTGCTGTTAAACTGATTCTTGGTGAGAAATTGAGACCAGCATAAAGAGAGCTCTGTCTCCTGTACAGCCCTTTTGCTACCCAGGGCTGTGCTAAAGGAATTGGGAGGAATTTGCACAGGACCATCATAAGCAACGTAGCACCTCTGTACTGACATCTCCTTGCAAGACTGAGTACAGAAAGCCTTTGGGGCAAGAAGTGCCATTTTGGCAACATGAGTCATATTAACCTGAATCATCCTGTGATCCTATGATCATTGGATTGAAAATTCATGCACATCTCCCCGAATAGATTGCAAGCTCTTTCATCAATTCACTGCTGAAGGCAAAAGTAATTGTGTGACTAGTAATCTGGACTTAAACATCTGCCTTACTGAAAGAAGACCTTTGGAGAGTCTTATATGCAACGTATGAAAGAGGAGAGAGAGAACTAACGAGCAGGAAGCTGTTAGCTACCTGAAAGGAGGTTGTAGCGGGGTGGGTGTTGGTGTCTTCTCCCAAGGAACAAGTGATAGGATGAGAGGAAATGGCCTACGGTTGTGCCAGGGAAGGTTTAGATTGGATATTAGGAAAGATTTCTTCACCCAAAGCGTTATCAGGCATTGGAACAGGCTGCCCAGGGAAGCGGTTGAGCCACCATCCCTGGAGGTATTTAGAAGACAGGTGTGGACTGTGGTGCTTAGGGACGTGGTTTAGTGGTGGACTTGGCAGTGTTAGGCTTACGGTTGGCCTCGATGATCTTAAAGGTCTTTTCCGACCTAAATGATTCTGTGATTCTATACTCTTGGTTTTGGAAATAAGAATGTTTTTACGTTAAAAACTTAGTCTTTCCCCTCCTCATAGAGTGAAGGACTTAGGTGCACTGGAAGGAAAACAGTCGCTATTACAGAGGGAGTTGGTAGTCATGAGAGAGACACTAGAGGAATCGCACCTTCAGAGGGATCTGCTGAAGCAAGAGAACCATGAGCTTACAATGGCACTGCAAAAGGTATGGCCACCTTATTCCTAGGCAGCACTTGTGGGAGAGGGAGCTGTGATAGCAAGACCACCACAGATGCTGTTTCTGTGGAAGCAGAAGGGACAGGGACAATGCTGTTGTTCTCCTTGGAAAATGGTGATCAGCCCACACGGGCTCTTTGGTGTAGTTAGTCCCCACGTGCTTCTTGGGAGCACTGAACCGGGAGTATGTCAGAGACACAAAAGGGGATCTGCAGTTGCCGCTTGAAGTCAGGGATCTTCCTGTCTTTGTTTTCCTGTTGTTCTTTTGTCTCTTCAGGCAGAGCAGTCAGTGGCAGAGTTGACAGGGGCTCAGACGAAGCTGAGGGCTGAAGTAGCTGATCTACGTGTTGTAACAGCGAAGATGAGCAGTGTTAACGAAGCCCTTGCATTGGATAAAGTGGAGAAGCTGGAGAAACTTGTGTTGCAGGTGAGCAGAGTTGCCAAAGATCTTACCAGGTGTTCTTCTCCAGCTGCTGCCTCTTTTCAGACCTCTTGGCTTCAGACAGTATGACTGCCTGAATATGGAAATGTTCCTTTTTCTGTCCAAGCCAAACCTTCTACATAGTAAACCTTACTGTATTTTATTTCCTCTGTGCTTCTGTGGTTGTAGCTGGAGCAAGAGAATGACGTTCTGTCAGGTAAAGTGGACGAGATGGAGAGAGCAAAGATCTCTGACCAGGAGAAGCTGAACTTGTGTGAAAGAATGAATGAAGAGCTCTGCTCAGAGAAAGCCCACCTGGAACAGCTGCTGAAGAAAGCAGAGGAGCAACAGGAGGGGCTGCAGGTACAGCTGAGGATACTGGCAGAGGAGAAGGCAGAAACCCAAGAGAAACTCAGTCAGGTGAGACCAAAAACCTGGTGCTTTCTGGGTGGGCTTTTGGCTGCTTGGCTCAGTTAAGCTGTATCTGTTGCATTCTGCAGTGCTTTTGTCAAGGGAGATGTTTTCCATTTGTTGGAGCCTAGAGGGCGGGACAAAGCTGCAAGTCAGTGTCTGCTATCTTGTACTGCTAAGAATGGGAATGACATCTTGATATTGTTGAAATTGTATTTTAAGACATACACGCAGCTTTGAATTGCTAGAGCCTCTCTAGGCTTTGAGGAAGAGGAGGAGAAATAGATGATCACACAAGACTGTTGACTCTGGACTAACTGATTTCGGTACAGTGGAAAAAGAGCTTGGGGGAATCGTTATCACTGGAGGAGACTAGGAACTTTGCCATCATTTACGTGTCCATTTCATACTGTGCAATCTTGGGTAGTATGGGATAACTTTGAGAGGAGAATTGTTTGTTTCTGATGGTCTGTTCTCTGTTAGACAGTCTTAGTAAACTTTCAGCCCAAAGTACAGGAGCTCTTTCTCCTCTAGCTGATTCAGAATTGGCACTGGCTGGCTCCGCACAGAACTCCAGAGAAAGGACTCTAACTGTATTTTGTCTCACTTTCAGGTTTGCTGCCAGCAAGAGTCAGCTAGCAGTGGTCCGGAGCAGTTGCGCCAGGAGACCTCTTGCCAAGGGCACGCACTGGCCAGGGTGTCCAAAGAGAAGGAATTGCTGGTGCATGAGAAGGCTGCCCTAGAGGTGCGACTGGCAGCCACAGAGCGGGACAGACAAGGCCTTTCCGAGCAGCTGGCAGAGGCCAGGTAAAGGCGGGGAGGAGACCCTAGGCAGGACATTACTTCATGTGTGTAATTATAAAGGTGGTAATCATTACACGGGGATTTATTGCATCCTGTACGCTTTTGAGATGTTTTCACCTTCCATGGACAGAAAATGGAAGAATCTCGTGGGGGGAAAAGAAAAACAAAACAACAAAAAACCCCCAAACCAGTATACCATAATTTGAATGTTATTTTTCTGACAGCTAAAGCTAACAAAGCTCTCCTGAGCCTTGGGCTCCTGTTTTTGCCCCCTTGCACATTCCTGTGTGAAGTCCAAAGCAAGCCGATACAATTCCTCAGTATCTGGTACCTTGGCTCTGCACCGAGTAATAATTAAACCATGCAGACGTTTGCTGAAACCTGAAGCTTCTCTCTTGTTTTGGTTTCTTGTTCTGTGTATTTGAACATAGATCTTTCTTTGCTCATCAAGTAGTTTGACGTGGGATCTCTGGAATTCAAGGCTGTTATGTACGGACATTGTGAGTAGGACACTGCCATTTAGGGTGAAGCTAGAGGCTCATGCTGAACACCTTGAGGGCCTTCTGTTTCTAAGCTAACTTGTTACCTATGGTGCAGGACCTAGACTTGGTTACACCAGCAGCAGGGAACTTTTGAATGCTCGCCAGTCTTTGGGACTTCTTGCCCATCATTGATGTCTGCGTCCTGTACTCCTCACCACATGCTGTTTAGAGACAGGTGTCATGGAGAAGTTATACAGGGAAGGAACAAGATTCTGCCCTTCTGCTGCATCAGGTTTCTAAGATCAAATGCGAGAAGTTCTCCTTTTCCAAAAAAACCCCCCAAAACCAACCCAACGTATGGAGATGTTTGTCCTCCTCCTAGGTCTATCTTGGAAGACTCCTGAACTGGCAGAGCTGTACAAATGATGGTTTAGAGAGTGTTTTGCTTCTTGACTTTTACGCTTTACCACTCCAGAGTATGGTGTTAGCAAGGCTGATAAACACCATTTTGACGCAGTCTGTTTCTTGAGAGCTGCTGCTGCTTCTGAGCTCCAGCTTCTCTTATGTGATCCAGCTGAATTACGTTTTGTCAATTATTGGGCTGTGGCAACTATTCTTGCCAGATGTTGTTCTCAAGAGCCTTTTGTTGCCACAGTTTTGGACTCTATCATCTTTTCTGTTCTGTTTTAGAGACTGACCTTAAAAGGGAGCATATTTGCTTTGGACTGCCAGAGATTGGCGTAATCAGAAATATGTGCTTGTTCTCCTTCTTGAAGATACATCCTCCATTGTCCATCAAAGTAGCGAAATCCTACTGTTGCGGGTTTTACTGTTGTACCACTCGGGTGCCCCTTCACCCCAAAGGATGTTATCCTGATTGCATGCCTGTACTAGTGAGGCAGTGCTGTGTATTGTAGGAACCTGGCACACAGGACCCTGTGTGAGATCAGGGAGGTGTCTTCAGCTCCTGGTTCCAGAATCCTGTGTGTCAATCGCGGCAGCTGGTTGCAGTCTATGGATGTAACAATTTGCCTCTGCAGTACTATAACTTCCATGAGAAAGAGCGACAAGTCACGTGGGCTGCTGCCTACTTAGCAATGCTTAAAGAAAAGTAGCAAGTTTTTCTTTTGAACTTCCAACAGTTTAAACCGAAGGATACCCGTCTCTCCTTTCAGGTAGTCCTTGTTCAGGTAACATCTAGTTCAGGTTTCTTAAAAATGCTGCTACAAGCATGAGATTTTACTATATCATCTAATGTATTTCTTTAGTCCCTTTTACATACAGGGAGTCTGGAAAATTACCTGCCTATACCTATGCTATGAACAGCATTAAGAAGTCATGAGTCAGCCAGGGAAAGACTCTTATTCTGTCCCCCTGCAGAGCAACTTGGAAGTGCTGATGAGATAAGGGCTGTGAGCCTGGGAAAAAAAGCTGGGCTTTTGCTTGCTGGCACAGAGTTTGTGGGCACAGCTACCCGTGTGTCATAGATCAGACAACAGCAATTTAAGATTTGGCTACTGAGATCAAATTCGGCTGGGCTTTCTGTGTGATGCTAGGTCGTAAGTAAAGCCTGGGCATTCCCTCGGAGGGGCCTGCATTGCTATTTTAAATGGCAGAAATATGCTTTCTGTCTCCAAGTTTCCATGCAACCCATTTTGTGTACTCAGGGGTAGGGATCTTGAACCACTTCTTACTGGAATAACTCCCTGTGGGTGTCAGGAGCCAGAAATTCATTTCTCTCCGTATTTGCAACTTGTAGGTCAGTGAAGGAGACCCTGGAATCCAGCCGGTTGGAGGCTCAGCAGCACTTAGCTGAGCTGGAGATCGCCAGGAGCCAGCTTGAAATCCGCCTTCACACAGTCACACAGGCCAAGGAGGTGATACAAGGTGAGAGCCTCACGTGCATTGTTTCTGGCGATCCCCCTGCCTCGGGAGGATGTTATAAAAATAGCTCTCTGTCTGCAGTGCTTCTGGGGAGTGAAGGAGCTGGAGACAGATCCCTCCTACACTGAAATTCAAATGCCTTAAGGTTAGTAAAGTCAGAACCACTGTTTGTGTAGGCACTGAATCTTGCCATTTGTCGTGTTTGCAGGGGAAGTGAAGTGCCTTCAACGGGAGCTGGAAGCAGAGAGATCTCTGATGAGGCAGGAACGGGAAAGCATGGCGCAACAGCTCTTGCGGACAGAACAGCAGTATGACAAAACCCTCAGGCGTCGGCAAACCGATCATGAAGTGGAAATAAGGAAGCTCCTGCAAGACATGGTAGGAAACAATATGCTTTTGAATTCTTCAAGCAAGCTTTGTGGGCTGGCTTTAGAAGAGCGTGTGAAACGGCAGCAATCACCTGTCATAGGCCACACATTGCTAGGCCCGGCAGCAGAGCCAATGGCTTGTACTTGAGGGCACGTGAAGACCCACAGGACTATGCTGGGACAGTAAATGCTGCCACAGAGTCGGTGTGGGCCTAAGACGAGTTCAACAGAAGGTTGGGTGGTCCCCACGCAAAGCGTGGCAGCAAAGGGGGAGGATCTTACCAGATTCCTGTCTACCATGAGGTCGACTCCTAGCATTCCTGCCAACTGCAGTCGCGGGAACTTTGTTCCTTTCTTTCTGTCCTTTCATGCTTGACAGAGGTAGTATCTTTGGGCTTAAAGCATATAGAACAGGCCCCTTGTTCCTGGTAGTTCAGTTCGTGGCCTGCCTTGTGACTAGGGCATCGGGGTACTGGCCTCTTTCTCACCCTGCAGTCCATCTGCATCTTTTCATTGATGAGAATGGAGTTGAGCTTTGAAAATAGAGACTCGGAGACTGGAGAGAAATGCTGAGGTGAGAGGTGCTAGCAAACAGGCAGCCATCCGAGAAGGGCAGGTAACATCTGCTTTTCTTCCACCTGCTGACCCTCCTTTGAAGTTCCTTGATAGGACGTGATTGATGGAGGGCCCAAAGCCACTACTGTGCCCTGTTGAGGTGGGGGTTTGTGGGAGGCAAGAAGCTTCACCTTTTATTGAGGAGCTTGGCTGGGACTCCATCTTGAAGTCTTTTCCTCCTCTCATCAGGCAAGCGAGCGGGAACGGCACCGTTCAGAGCTACAGGAGATGCTGGAGCAATGGGAAAAGGAGAAGGCAGAGGCAGAAAGGGAGCACGAGAAGAAGCTGTTTGATACGAAGCAGAAAGTTGCTACCATGCAAGCTCAACAAGAAGAGGAACGAACTAGAGTCGAAAATGCCAAGCAAGAGGTAAAGACTGTGAAAGGAGAATGGGTGTGGTTTTTTTACTCTTCTGGGCTCCTTATCGATCCTTCGATGACTAAGAGGTTGTTGAAGATTCAGTCACGGATGGACCATGTTTATACTGCCAATCTCACTTAGGAACCTGTGCCTCCAAGTGGGCAGATAATGACCTAGGAGGCCAGCAGCATAGTGCTTTGAGAACGGGTGAGCCCATCCGTCTTTGAGTCTTACCACACAAATTTTTTTATGGGAAGTTTAAACCCGTCTTCTCTTTATTTCTGTGCAGGTCCTGCTGGAAAAGGAGCGTGAGAAGAATGCTTTATTAGAGACACTGCTCCAAACTCAGGGAGAACTAACAGAAGCCTGCCAGCAGCTGGAGCAGCTCAGGCAGGAGGTGGAAGAGCAGCGAGAGACTGGGCAGGTAAGTCTGACTTGTAGGGTAGGTTGAAGGAACGGGCCGTTGGCAATTGGACGTAAGCCGAGAGGGCCGGGTAACGGAGTGAAGGGCAGTAACAAGGAAATAAAACATAAGTCCTGCAGCTGAGGAGGCAAGGACTACTGCAGGCACTGAAAGCACCGAGCCTGGTAAGCTCCAGAGATCAGCAACAGGAAGGAAGGGTTACAACGGCAGCAGAGCTGGGTAGAAAAGCAGAAAGAAGTGGCTGAATGAATGTGATTTTGAGACAGAAAGAGAAAAAAGCTGGGCCTGATGGCACGGCAGGTCTCAGTAGCTTGCTCTCCATTTGTGTTTACAGAACATCACAGAAAAACTGCAAGCAGAGCTGCAGGAAACTCAGAGTAAGATCAAAGCAGCGGAGAAGAGGCAGAGGGAGGAAAGCCAAACCATCAAAGAGGAAATGAATATCCTTCTTCAGCAGAGGGATGGTCTACAAAAACAGGTGACTGCAACAGCAGTAGCTCCTCCAGTCATCAAAGAGGCGGTCTCTCACTTGCCTTTCCATTGCAGAGCAGCAGGCTGATGGGATAATCCCTCTGACTGCCATCATACTGTGGTCTCCATCTCAGCTGCTCTGAAGGAGACTTACTGGCCAGCTGAATCTCACCTGCTGCCCTGGACAGATGGGCTAGTCCTTTTGCCTGTTTGCCAGTAATGATCAGAATGGATCTCTGCTGGTCTTGCTTTCTACGGTGGTTTTTCAGCTGAACGTGGTGACCCACTTAGATTTTTAAACAAGTCAGCTGTATCCATTGTGAATCTGGTACTCTTGTGACAGGGTGAAATGTAAACTTGTTCTTTCCCTTTCCTCACAGTACGTGATACGGCTGACAGTGACAAGCTGTAGTCTCTGACTGCTTTGTTATGTTTCACTTGAGGTGGAAGAGTTGACATCGCAGCTAGCAGCCTCCGAAGAGTCTCTAAAGAAGGAGGCTATGACGCTGCGTCAAGAGGTGGTGTCTTTGGAAAGGAAACTCGAGAGCACTGAGAAGCAAAGAAAGGATGTCCTGGTGAGGCTGGCAGATGCCACAGAGGGCCATTTCTTACCTATTTTTTGGCCTTCTGTTAATACTTCTAAGGAGCAACTTTTTCCAGTGGAGAGCTGATTTTGGTTGGTCTTGTACAGGTTCAGTCCAAATCTGAGGAGATACAGAGTACGCAAATGCTGACCAAGTTTCCCTCATTTTCCCCTTCCTTCCGCTCATCGTTCCTTGTTTCCCAGACTTTTGCTTTCCTGCCACTTTTCACTTTTCCAATTGCATTCTTCTGAATGAGCAGGAAAAGATGCTGTAGTCATATAAAGCTCGCTTATGATTCAGGGTGTTTGTTTTCCTCAATTCTGAAGGTTTCCGCCCTTGAAGCTTTAGTCAAAGTAATTTTCAAACTTGTCTCTATTTACATTGCATGGTTTGGGCAATTATTTTTGTTCAAATCCGTATTTAGATTTCCAAATGTCTGGCTCTGGAGAAAGGGGTGAGAAGACAAAGTTTGCTAATAATAGAAAGCCGTTCAACATTGCCCACCTGAGAGCAGACAGTGGGGAAAAAAAATAGAGGAATTTGAGAAACAAAAGTGCTGATCCAGATAAATATGTACGCCTGCAAGGGGAAAACTCGTCCTTATTTCAACCACAGAATGACAGACTGTGGTCTGACCATTACTCCTTCAAGAGGGGACAGTGGGGTTCTAGAGGATGGTACCATGAAAACTCTACAGAGTAGAGGTCCAAAAAAAGCCCCAACCAAACCCCAAAGTGGGAAATCAAATGTTGGGGTTGTTCTCTCTTCCCTTCCTCCCTAATAGAGAGAATATCGTCATGCCACTGCCTAAATCATGCTTAGTCTGGACTTCAAATCCTGACTGCAGTTCTGGTGGCTCCTGCCCAAAAGACCACACTAGAGCCAGAAGAGGTTCAGAGAAGGGCCAAAAGGAAGATGGGACTGGCTGAGTAAGCTGGGAAAGATGCAACCTACAGGGTGGCACGGGAAAGGCTTCCAACATCCTGAGAGGCAGGGAGAGAGGGGGCAGCCCTTGACTGCCGCTGAAGCGGGAGTTCAAGTCTAGTATGACAAGCAAACATATATCGACGGAACTATTGAATCTTTTTCTCACTGTTTTGCAGCATGAATGGGAGAGACTGCAAGCAGTTAAAGAAGAACTGGTGTGGGAGATAAACCTTCTTCAGGACTCAGTCACAGCCTCTGAAACGCGAGCAAATACAGCAACAGATATGAATCACTGCCTTGAACAAGAACTTCAAACTACATTGTCTATCTTAAAAACGAAAAATGAGGAAGTGGAAACGCAGCGGGAGAAAATCCAGATGCTCCAGAAAGAGGCAGCCCAGGGAAAAGCTTTGCAGGAGACTGTCACTCATATGACTGCCCTCCTGTCAGAGAGGGAGGGAGAAATGAAGTTGTACCAGGAGCAGATGAGAATGCTGGAAAAGCAGAAAGAAATGCATAAAACTACTCTCGATGGGGTTATTAAGGACATAACAGAGAAAAAAGAGAAGATGGAATCCCAGCAAGAACAGATACGGGACCTGGAGAAGCAGCAAGAGAAACAAAGGATTGCTGTAAGCAAAATGAGCAAAGACTTGGAAGAGAGAGATCGGGAGATCAGATCCCAGCAAGAACAGATACGGGACCTGGAGAAGCAGCGAGAAATGCAGAGGACTGCTGTCAGCAAGATGAGCAAAGAGCTGGAGGAGAGAGACCAGGCGATCAAGTTCCAGGAGGGGAAAATAATGATTCTAGAACAACAGGGTGCATCACAAGTGAGAAACCTGCAGGCGGATCTTGATCATATGAAAGGAAACTTGAAGGAGAAAAACATAGAGCTTATGTCTCTGACTCGGCAGATCCAAGAACTGGAAATGGAGAGAGCACAGGTGAAACCGCTGCATGCAAGCCTTGAACACCTGAGGGCAGTTCTTAAGGACAGAGAGAGTGAGTGTGATTCTCAAAGGGATCAGTTAAGACTCTTGCAGCAGTACAAGGAAGAGCAAGAGGGGTACCTGCAAGAGCTTCGTGGTAAAGTAGAGAAGATGATGCTTTCTTTATCTAAAAAAGATCAAGAGCTTGAGTCACAACAAAAGCAAATCCAGGAAGCTGAAGGAGTCATGGAGATGCAGCTGAGGACTGTCCGTGACCAACTGGAGCAGACCTCAAAAGAAAAGGACAGACTCATAGACATCCAAAAGGAACAAGCAAGGAGCTGTGAGGAAAAAACAGAACAGATGAATGTCTTGCACCGAGACTTAGAACACACTAGGGCAATACTGAAAGAAAAGGATTTAATGATTGACTCTCAGAAGGAACTGATTGAGACCTTCCAAAAACAACAACAACAAGACTCTGAATGGCAGAAGGAAATTCTGCAGCACCTTCAAGTGGCACTAAAGGAAAAAGAGCAAGAGATTTTGTCCCTTAGAAAGCAACATGAGGCATGCAAGGAAAAGGAGGAAAAGCATGAAGCTGAGCAAACGAATCTTCAAGCAACAAAACTGACTGTGAAAGAAAGAGAAAAAAAGATAGAGGTTCTGGAGGAGGCTATCTCTAAGCTTCAACGGGAAAAGGAGGAGGCAGCAATGCAGACTAAAGGTATGCTGCAAAAACTAGAATATGCTGAATCTTCTCTAAAAGCTAGAGATCAAGAGATAGTGTCTTTGCAAGAGCATGTCCAGGAGCTTCGAGAGCAGAAGGAGTTAGAAGGCAAGCAGGCCAAGAGTCTAGAGCAGGACCTAGACAAAATGAGCCAAATATTGAAGGAGAACCACTTGGAGTTCCTCAAGCAGACAGAGCAAATTAACATGTTCCGGCTTCGTGGCGAAAGCACGGCAGTAGCACTAGCATCGTGCCAGAAGCAGGTGAATCTGCTTGAGGAAGTGGTGAGGAAGAGAGATGAAGACAATGAAACTCTTCTGCAAAAACTCCAGCACCAAGAAGAAGAACTGAAGACCTTGCAGAATTTGCAGCTTAGGCTAACCGAGCAGCATGAAGAGGTTAGACATCACCGAGAGCGAGAGAAGCTCCTGGACGATGCCTTGCGTGGGAGGGAACGAGAGACCAAGGCTCAAGGTGAGGAAATAAGAGCTCTTCAGGAAGATCTCCAGCATGTTCAGCAGACTCTGACAAAGAAGGATGAAGAGATCAAGTACCAGAGAGACAGAGTCAGGTATTTAGAGAAGACTCTGACAGGGAGAGAACAAGAGCTTAGGAGGCAGAGTGAACTGAAACAATTAACGTCAGCTTTGCGATGGAAAGATGGAGAGGACAGCCTGCAGAAACAAATCCAGAAACTCCAAAAATGGGAGGAAGAGGAAGCAGAGAAGAGGAGAGTTCTCCAGGAGAGAGAGCGTGCCTTGCAAAGACAGAAGGAGCTAACCCAGCAACTGGAAGATGAGCAGAAAGCAAAGGGGGAAGAATTGAAGCGGGTGACCGCTCTTTTGAAGCAGACTGAAAGTGAAGAAGCCAAATGGAAAGAGAAGGCACAAGCACTGACTCTTGCCCTTACCAAGAGTGAAAAGGCCAATGGGACTTTGAGGGAAGAAATAGCCATCCTGCAGAGTAAGGTTACAGAGAGGGACACGGACCGGTTTCATCATCAGGTAGGCAGCGTGATTGATCATCAGTCAACTAAAATGTCTCTAAAGGATTCTAATGATGCTTCCCATAAAGATATGGGAATATATATTCCCATAAATATATGACCTGCTTGGCCAAAGAAACTAGGATTGCAGCCAGCAGGCTTGCCTGTCTGTGTAGCTCTGGCCAGAGACCATTCACCTGCTGGAATGTTTTCTGCCCAGCCCAGAACTACTGAAAGAACTATGGAGCTTGCTGCTAAAATTAACTCAAGCCCAAAAGTGGGGGATGGGTAATCGGGTCTCTCCTATCTAGGCAGGCTTAGCCAACGTGTTGTGGTTAGGATTTGGCGTGGAAAGGAAAGGGCACAGTTGACCAGACTAATATACTAAACTTAGCGGAACGATGGCTGAACAGCAGCTACGCTGATGGTGCTTAGAAGATGCTTTCAGAGATTTAGATTTCTGAGGTCCAGCTTTTCCAGTGTATTGAAAATAATGGAATTGGTACCATTGCCTGATCAGGTTAAAGGCTTCATTGCGCATTCAGGATGTACTTGTGCCGCAGCCCAAAAAAACACGACGGCAAATTTGCCTCGGATTTCACCAACGTGATCTGGAGGAGGGCCCCTAGGAAGAGGGCATGTTGTTTTGGTCTGTGGACCAGGAGAAGAAGGGACTTAGCACTGTGCATTCCTGCGTCCGGTCACTCTCCCCGCCTTGTTGCTTCTGGCTCTTCTAACCTTTATGTGGCACCAGCGCACATAATCTCCTCTCTGAATACCCAGCAGGCTGTTGCAGAAGGGGAGCAGCTATCATGGCTCTCAGAGAAGAGACTCCTGTTGCAGCGGCTGGAACGTCTGCAGCAAGCAGTTGCAAGGCTGGAGCTTGAGAAGACTGAGCTGAAGCAACTCAGTGCTGAGCTCAAGAGGACTCTTGAGCAGGTAAAACAGGCTTTCACTGCCTCTGCAAAGCCTCACGGTCCTCTGGAACACAACACATTGCCACAGACAGCACTTTGGGGTCCTCTGCTTGTTTCCTTCCCTCTCCCGGTTCCCCCTGTGGACACACGCTTTTGTATTTTCTCTCTCTTCTGGCACCCCATTGCCTTCACAAATGCACATTCACTCTGGTACCACCCTTCTTGCCCCAGCGTCCCCATACACACACATTTGACCCTCTTGTGTCAGGAACTGTTTCCTCTTGGTCTTTCTCTTCCATAGTCTACTTTGAGTGCCTTTTGCCCCCAACACACTCTGGTGCAATGAACAGTCTGAGCAGAAACCTCCTTGCCGTGATGTCCAGAGGCCCTTTTGCTCCTTGTTTGGTGGCAGGTTTCTGTGACCCTTTCTCCTATCCAATGTGCAGGTGGAACGGGAACGGAGGAGACTGAAGAGAGATTGTCGAGGTCGGTCGTTGCGAGATGCAGGCGGATTTTCTCTCTCTGACCAGCTCCAGGTGCCTGCTCCTAGACAGGTGAGAACAGAATCTTACTTGGTGGGAGGAGGGTCTGGCCATACAGAGGAACGACGGCAAATCCCAGAGGCAGCAGCCCCCCGGTATAGACCTAACAGAAGTCAAGTATAGACCATGGCCCTGGCCAAACTGGAGACCAAAAAGAAATCCTTGTGTTTTCTTCACAGGAGGAGTCTCACAGGTGCTGCAGTTGTCGATTAGCTGAGTTGTGGAACCAGGTGAGGGGTAGGAAAGCTCTCCTCAAAAGCTGCTGTGGCTGTACTGATGGGCGCAACTTTGCCCGATGCTACAGCCCGAGTATTGCTTAGCTGTCAGGAAGGGAGTACACCAGGCAGTGGAAATGCCCAGTCAAACACATCTGTTGGCCGTGGCCAAACAACATCATTCACCCATTCAAACCCATTGCTTCTGCAAATGGAGGCACTGTTGCTCCTCTTGCCTCTCCTCTTGCCTCGCCTCCAGGGATGTAAGGCAGTGCCAGAGCTTCTAGCCTTCAGGCAATCGTTAGTCTCGTATTGCTGTTCTGTGCTAATCATGATCCCAATATCGGA
>NW_028121151.1:0-46931 GCF_965183815.1 Platalea leucorodia
AGTGTGTCAGACCACTAATCACCCTGGTGTCCCTGTGTTCCCCCACTGGACTTGCTCCACTAGGCAATGTCTTTCCAGTACTGGGCAGTCCAAGATTGGATACATTCTTCCAGATGTGATCTCAGAAGTGCCATAGAGAGGGGAAGGATTGGTACTCTCCACCGGCTGCCTGTGCTCTTGCCAGTGCAGCCCAAGATGCATTTGGACTTCCTTGCAGCAAGAACATGCTGCTGGCACACATTTGACTTCTTGCCCACCAAACGCCCAAAAGCTGCTTTTTCTGCAAACCTGCTTTCTACCCAGTCATAGAATCATAGAATTGTTTAGGTTGAAAAAGACCTTTAAGATCATCAGGTCCAACTGTTAACCTAACACTGCCAAATCCACCACTAAACCACGTCCCTAACCACCACATCTACACATCTTTGAAATACCTCCAGGGATGGGGACTCAACCACTTCCCTGGGCAGCCTGTCCCAGTGCCTGACTATCCTTTCGGTGAAGAAGTTTTTCCTAATATCCAATCTCAGCCTCCCCTGGTGCAACCGGAGGCTGTTTCCTCTAGTCCTATTGCTTGTTACTAGGGAGAAGAGAGCGACCCGCACCTCGCTACCACCTCCTTTCAGGTAGTGGTAGAGAGCGATAAGCTCTCCCCTCAGTCTCCTCTTCTCCAGACTAAACAACCCCAGTTCCCTCAGTGGCTCCTCATAAGACTTGTGCTGTAGACCCTTCACCAGCTTCGTTGCCCTTCTCTGGACGCGCTCCAGCACCTCAGTATCTTTCTTGCAGTGAGAGGCCCAAAACTGAACACAGTACTCGAGGTGTGGGCTCACCAGTGCCGAGTACAGGGGGACGATCACTTCCCTAGTTCTGCTGGCCACACTATTCCTGATACAAGCCAGGATGCCATTGGCCTTCTTGGCCACCTGGGCACACTGCCGGCTCATATTCAGGCGGCTGTCGACCAACACCCCCAGGTCCTTTTCTACCAGGCAGCTCTCCAGCCACTCTTCCCCAAGCCTGTTAGCGTTGCATGGGGTTGTTGTGGTCCAAGTGCAGGACCCGACATCCCCTGGCCTGCCCTGTGACGTGGGGTTGTTCCTTTCTTCCCAGATGTGCAAGTTTTCATTTGCTTTTGTTGAACCTCAGGAGGTTCCAGTCAGACCATTTTTCTGGCCTGTCAATGTCCTCCTGAAGACAGCTCTTCCCTCCAATGCATCACCACTCCCTCCAGTTTGGAAGCATCAGCAAACATGCTGAGAGTGCACTCTATTCCATCATTCTGATTGTCAATAAAGAAATTAAACTGTAGTAGCCACAGTACTGATCCCTGAGAAATACCACTAGTAACTAGCTGCTAGCAGGACTTCTTACCACATAGCCATTTGAGCCTGGCAATCCTGACCATTGACATTATTACCCACTTGCCCAGTGCATATCTTCCAAATTTAGATGTAAGGAGTCTGTAGGAGACTGTACTGAAGGCCTTGCTCAAAGTAAGGTATACAACATCCACTGCCCTCCCATGTCTGTCCAGACAGTTATCTCATCATAGAAGTCAGTCAGATTGATCAGGCCTGATTTGCCTTTGTTGTATTCATGCTGGCTGTTCCCAACGACCTTCTTGTCCTTCATGTACCTCAGAACGGCTATTAGAAGGATTTATTCCATCACCTTCCCAGGTACTGAGGTGAGACTGTAGTTCCTCAGCTCCTTCTTCTTGCCTTTTTTTGGAGAGGGGTGTGACGTTTGCCTTTTTCCAGGCATCAGGACCTCCTGTGGTCACCATGACCTTTCAAAGACAAAAGAGAGTGAACTTGCAGGGGTATCAACCAGTTCCTTCAACACAACCCTTGGGTGTTTCCCATCCAGTCTCACGCACTTTTGTATGTACAATTGACCTAAGTGCTCTAGCTGTGTCTTCTTATCCTGCTCATGCTGCTTCGCTCCCACATACTTTGCTAGTAGGCTTAAGGAACTGGGGACCCTGAAGGCACACCTTATCAGTGAAATGTAAGGCAAAACAGGCATTGCATACCCCAGCCTTTTCAATGTCCTAGGTCACGAGGTCTGCTGCCCATTGACCAGTGGACTTACATTTTCCTTACCCTTCCTTTTTCTGTCAATGTACATCTAGAAACTCTTCTTCTTGCTCTTCCAGTACCTTGCTAGTTCCAACTCCAGCTGGGCGCTGGCTTTCCTAACTCCATCCCTGCATGGTCCATATTCCTTCTGGTTTGCCTGTCCCTGTTTCCACCTTCTATGCACTTCCTTTCTTGTTTGAGCCAGGGGAGTCAGGAGTCACCCCAAGGGGTCCATACCAGGATACCACCTTTCTGAAGCAAAACAGCCTCCCACACAAACATGTAGGAGCAATACAGAGATTTGGCTGCCCTACATACCACTCAAATTCTAAGACAGTTTTGGTTATTCTCCTTCTGTGACCTCACTCGCTCCAGTAGCTGACACCACAGGCTGCAGGGCATCCACACCCCCAGTCTGACTCCAGCTGGTACAAATTTTCACTCACAGACACACAGGGCCCAGCGGTAGCTGAGAAAAGATTTAATAAGAACATATAAGATGATGGGACAGACTGTGGAGATGAGGTGCAGCGCTTAGCCAGACAAGTGCACTGACTGGCCCCGTTTTACATGTGACCAGCCCATTTTATACCCTCTTCAGTCTACCTTCCCTTTGTTTCCCCTTCATTGGGTCATTGATTGACCAGGTTGGGTTCTCCTCACTGTCTCCCTTATCATTTGTCGGTCAGATTTGTGTCCCTGTAAGTTCTTGTTCATTGCTTCCTCCCTTTCTCATCATCCCTTGTTGCATTGAAAAAGGTCCTTGACCAGGTAGTTCTAAAGGAGCAGGCACTGCCCTTCCACATATCCTTACAAAGGCGTTCAAATTTTTTCACCATATAGGCTATGTCTACACTGCCTTTGCTAGCTTTGTTTAATGGCCCATGACTACTCGCTATGTTCAGAGGAGAGATTCACGCTGTCCAAATGAGAACCAAAGTGTCAGGATGCGGTGACTTCAGGCTCCATGCCAGCATAACACCACAAACAGGAGCTTTGGGAGGATATGTTTCAACTGAAGACATGTTTATACAAGCACAAGGTATTTACTGAACGCAGAAGTAAAAGTGGAAAACTGTTTGTATGAGGGAGTGGGTTAACTGCAAAAGGCCAAGTGACTCAGTTTATTCTTTTCTGCAACTGTGTAAGCCTCCTACCTCTTGCCCACTCCCCTCTCCCGTGGGGAGAAAATCAAAGGGAAGTGAAAAGACTCGTGGATCAAGGTAATGACAGTTCAATAAGGAGAGCAAAAGCCGTACACACAAGCAAAAAATGAACTAATTCACTATTTCCCGTCGTCAGGCAGATGTCCAGCCACTTCCTAGGAAGCAGGGGCTCAGCATGCCTAGCTGTTGCTTGTGAAGACAAACACCTTAACCATGAACATTCCCCCTTCCTCCTGCATTCCCTGAGCTTTTATTGCTGAGCAAAACAACATATGGTACGGAATATCCCCTTGGGCAGTTTGGGTCAGCTGTCCTGGCTGTGTCCCCCTACCAGCCTCTTCCCTACTCCCAGCCTACTGGTCTTTGTGGGGGGTGGGACTGAAGAGAAAGACTTGACTCGGTACAAGCACTATTGAGCAACAGCCAAAATATTGGTGTTTGAGCCACAAAGGCAAAGCACACACCATAGGGGCTGCTATGAAGAAAGTTGACTCCATCCCAGCCAGACACAGTACAATCTCCACCCCTTATTCCACACCATCTGTGTTGTGCTCAGGTCCAACATTATCTGATACATCGAAGGATCCTCTGACCATCCCATTCACATGTTGTTTCATTTCTATAGCCTACTCAAACCTTTCCTCTTACCTAACCCACACTGCATTAAAATATTTCATCCTTCTACCCCATACCTTTCTTTTTATTTCCCATTTTATCTGTTTCTTATTCCCAAAATCCCCTCTTACCAACACTTGTAACTCATACTACTGTGGTGGGTCGACCTTGGACTGCAGCCAGACTCCCACCTAGCTGTTCTCTCATGCCCCCTCCTCCACAGGACAGGACAGGAGGAGAAAATAAGATGAAAAAGCTCTTGAATTGAGGTAAGAACTGGGAGATCATTGACTAATTACCATCACGGGCAAAACAGACTGACTTGGGGAAAACTAATTTAATTTATTGCCCATTAAAATAGATTGGATGGTGAGAAACAAAGACAAAACTAAAGCACCTTTCCCCCACCCCTCATTATTCTTCACAGGCTCAACTTCACTCCTTCATTCCCAAATCTTCTACCTCCTCCCAGCCCCAAGCTGCGCAGGCGGTATGAGGAATGGAGGGTTGTGGTCGGTTCATAACCATTTGCCTCTGCTGCTCCTTCCTCCTCACGCTTTTCCCCTGCTCCAGTGTGGGCCTTCTCTGGGGGCTGCAGTCCTTCAGGATAAACCTGCTCTAGCATGAGCTTTCCATGAGCTGCTGTTCCCCACTACCAAAACCTCGCCACATACACCCAATACACCAGGAGTTGTGTAATTGTCCTTTTGTATTTGTGGTAGAGTGCCTTTGTTACTTCTGGTCTAAGAGACAGTGGTGTAAATTAGGTATTAATCACACAAATTGGAAGAGAAAATGCTGCTCAGATATAAGCAAGACCAGAATTGGGGTTGAAGTTAGATCGAAATAAGCAGAGAGAAAATAAAAGTGCAAGTCACATTTCACTTTGATGAACACTCCATCTGGCAAGCCAGAAAAAGAATCAGACAGAAAGTATCAGGTTCAATGATTAAGAAACAATCCTCTCCCATAGCTTTCTTTCAGTCAACATGAGGAGGGAATTAATTACAACAAAGCTACTGCAGCTGGCTGACAATGTTTCAGTTTACCCTTTCTGTTTTGAACTGAGCAAGTTACTAGCTAGTTTGGGAAAGAGATCTTTGTTCTGAGAGGGAAAAAAATCAGATCAAGTCTAGACTTGAACCCGGTCTCTCCCATCAGTAGGAAGGACACTTCCAGGAGACACAGCTCCTCCCCTCCAATCATAAGGTACTAGCTTGTTTCTCAACTCATTTTTGAGGTGTTTGTTGGTTTGTTTTTTTTTTTGAGGGGGAAAAGTTGCAGGCTATCACTTCTGCTTTCATGGAGAGGAAAACAAACTTCTTTTTTCCCAAGCCAGAGACATCATATACTTATGGACATAGAGGTAGAATGATGGGGGAGGATAAGAATTTTATAATCCACTTTTGTAATATTCCTACGCTGAGTCAGGTTTACTTATTTGTTTGTGAGGCCAGAGGTAACAACAATTTATTTGTTCTAATACACCGAGTAAAAAAGGCCAGATATTTTATGGATTTAACAGCAAAGGATTGCTAAAGTAGCATGGGTCTTTTTGAAAGGCATTTCACTTCATTCATAAATTCCATTTAATTCTTTTACTAGGGAAACACTTATGTTCTGTGCAGCTACAAGGGATCCATCGCCTGGATGGAGAAAAAACAGCCATCTGCTTCCTAAGTAACCACTTGTCGATGCATCTGCTCAGGCTTTGCTTGGCTTCCTGATTCCTCAAGCCGTAGATGATGGGGTTGAGCATGGGGGTGACAACTGCGTGAGACAGGGAAACCATTTTCTTCATGCTGGATGAGAGGCTGGACTTGCGTCGCAGGTGAGTGATGCCAGCTGTGCTGTAGAAAAGAGTCACTACCACCAGGTGAGCTGCACAGGTGGAAAAGGCTCGCCTCTGGCCCACAGCTGAGGGTATCTGAAGAACTGCATGGATAATGTGAAGGTAAGAGATGGCTATCAGAGAAGAGGGAATCGTCACTATTATGACAATAGCAATAAAAATCAGTAGTGCAAGCAAGGCTGTGTCTGCACCCACCAGCTTCAACACAGGAGAAACATCACAAAAGAAATGATCGACCTTATTTCTCCCACAGAAGGGCAGGGTGAATAACCATGTCGTGAAGTCCAGAGTCACAGGGACACCAGACAGCCAAGACCTAATGGCCATCTTGAAGCAGCGATCCCTGTTCATCACGGTGGCATAAAGCACTGGATGGCATATTGCCGCTTGCCGGTCATAAGCCATTGCACCTAAGAGGAAACACTCACAGGTGACAAAAAGAACAATGCAGTTGAGCTGCAAGGCACAAGATGTGAAGGAAATCATTTTTCTCTCCACCAGCAGAATCACAAGCATCTTGGGGACAATGCTCAGGCTGTAGCAGGTCTCTGTCAAGGCAGGATTCTTTAGGAAGTGGTACATGGACATGTGTAAGACAGGGTCAATGGTTGTGATCACAACAATGAGAAAGTTTCCTATCAAGATGGCCAGGAACATGATGGAAATCAGCGTGAAAAACAGGAGTTGCATCTTGCCATGGAAGGCAAACCCCCAAAGTAAGAAGTGAGTCGTGACGGTTTGGTTTCCTGGCTTCATTTCCTCAACGGGTCCCATCCTAAAAGAGAAAAAAAAACGCAAAAACCTACACTACAAAAGGATTAGTAGCTTGGGACAGACTTGTGGTCTCAGAAATAGCTACAGTTGCAAGTAAAATGGGGTTTAAAACACGAGGCGAAACTTGGATTGGATATGAGAGTGACCCCAGTGTAAAACATCTCAGCTGGGGAACCTGTACAAGATCATTTTTAACAGTCACAGGCTGGGATTCATCTTCTCTAAATTAGGTGAACAGAAGATAGACATACAAATTTCAGATAACCATTCTGTGTTTATTTTATACAGAAAGAGATGGATACCTCCAAAGGGCAGGTCACCTTAGCGTAACAGTGGCATCTATGATGAGACAGGAGAATTTCACTTTGGATGGGCCAGATGTCTCCCAGTTAACTTCAGCATCTAAGTGTCTATAGACATCTACATTTGAGCCAGTCATCTTAGAGTCACTTTATATTTAATGATGAGAAACGCAGCACAAGACAGAAGCACAATTTCTTTCCTTCTAAGATGGACGTCCAAGGATGCCAGGCTTGGTGGTATCATTGATAATGAAGTGAGTATACAATGACCAAATTTTTGGATAGCTGGAATTAACCGAAATTCATTTAATTATTGGTGCTCTAAGCTAGGTGATACGGAGATCGTGTGGCTTGCCACCTACTGGTTTGACTCAAGCAGCAGTGATCTACCTACATTCTTTTCATTGTTAACCCTGCAAAAGTACAATCCAAACCTAAACAAATTTAAATTAATAAAAGTGTTCATGCACTTACGTTTGTTTCATCAAATCATATAAAGCCCATATTCTGAGTTTTCATTTAAGATAAGCTCTGCGGAGTAAAAAGATGCTCAGCATACAAACAGCTGCCCACATAAAAGTGTTCGCCTGCATCTACGCCTTTTTCTGGGAATTTATCGTCTCATCAGATCTGCTAACAGAATTACTTGTCTGGAAAACTTCCTGGACTGTTTCAGCCAAAACATACTTGGCTGATTTTTGAAAGACACATAAAGAGAATAATAGAATCATATTTTTTTTTCTGTGTTTACACCATTGGGATTGAGATAATGTGGCCTGCAGGATCATGGAGTTCAGTTTTACTCTTAGAGAACTAAAGATTAACATTTTGTCTTCAGGGTTCACGTGCATGAGATGAGAAAATATGTGTATATATATGTGTAACAAAAATTCCAAAATAATAATGAGAAATAAATTGCTTAGAGTCCCATGAAGATATCTGTATGTCCAGTGGGATTGTGGTTTCCATCCACAGACGAAGGAAGACTCTCGCTACCTACACAGCACTCAAACCGTATCACTAATAATGATAAAGTAGCTTAAGATTTTGGAGTCTTTGGCTTTTTAGGATTTCTGAAAATGCCTTTTTCTTTTCCTTAGCAATGACAAAAGAGAAAATGAGGAGAGGAGAAAGTACAGACACTGTGATTCATTTGTTCAACATATTTATCAGCAAAATAGGCAGCTACAGTTGCCAAAGTTTTCTACAGACAATAGAAATAAGCAAGTCTACTGTCAGTATAATTCATGTTTCTCCGCCATAGACATCTAAAATAATACGAATCGCTGATGCCGCAGAGGCTCCTATTTCCCTCGGATGAGCGAGTGAGTAATTCAGATGTAAAAATCTGCATTGACAGTGCCTAAAGGTAGGTGGGATAGATTCCTCTTATATATCATAATTGGAGCTCCAGGCTCCAATTAGAAAAATAAACCATGGAAACACACTTATGTTTTGGTTTTGCCTTAGGAACCAACTAAGAATTCAGGAATAGAAATTGAAATATTACCTTATGTTACTAAAACTGGTAGAGTTTTCTCTCTCTCTCTTCAGTAGGGGCAATAATTCCAAAGGCAGAGAGGAAGAGAAATTATGAATAGAGAGAAAAAAAGAAAAAACAAAAAAATCCCTTTGTTTTCCTCTGTAAGAGGCAGCGTCTCCTCTCTGCTTCCAAAGGCTCCTACAACTAATGGGTGGAGGTATTTGAATTTTCATGTGCTCCCAGTAGGATCAGGTCTCCAGGCAGAAACTTTTTGGTATGATGAAATCATATGTTAAGTGATCTTTTGTTATCCATGGTCTATATAAACATGCAGTATGTTTTAGGACATACTAGCAGTCTAAGTATAGTATAAGCAAACTTTCCTTCCACATGTTCAGTGTTGTACAAGTAAGTGATATAATTGTTAACAGTAATAATAGGATATTCTCTTATTCTTTTTCTTATCTAGTTTACCAATATTAGGGAAAAAAAATGGAATTTGACGTATGTTGATTTCCCAGTAGCCGAAGAGACTTTCAAGAGATCATTAAAAAATCCTTGAGTAGCAATGGTGTTACGAATATAGAGCATTGCAATAGGATACCAATGTATCACATAACCCTAAATATGCCAAGCAGTAGTACAATAACGGCTTATCTTACAGACTTTTTTTTTTTTTTTTTTTTTTTTTTTTACTGCTTTTGTCCACTTTATTCTGGAAATGGTAGATTTCTTTTGGTAGATGTCTGCTGGTCATCTGAAGCACTCTCCATGATGGTGTGGTAACTCAGCGTAAGACACAGGTGAAAAGTTAGGTGATGTCAATTCAAGACTGAAGTATTTAACACTTAATCAACTCCAGCAAAGTCTAGCTTTGTATCCTGAAAAATCTAGAAAGACAAGTCAAACGAGTGGAACAAGAAGAAAGCTCTTGTACCAGTGCATCACAGCTGGGAAATGTCACAGAGGAGCCATTAATTTTGTCCTGTTGCAAAAGGTTTGACTTGAGCCCCCACTCCCTGACTGTACACCATGCAGATCTTATCCTGCTTCTGGTCTGCCATGAGTTTAGTGGCTTTCTCATTTGTGTGAATTCTCTCATTCGTGTGAATGCAAATGCCTTTAGCCATGTGTGGTGGCCTGGCTTTGGCCAGCTGCCAGGCTCTCACCCAGCTGCTCTCTCACTCCTCCTTCTCAACAGGACAGGACAGGACAGGGTGAGAAAATACGGTAGAAAAGCTTGTGGGTCAGGGTGGTCACTTACCAATTACCGTCATGGGCAAAACCGAGTGACTTGGGGAAAATTAACTTAATTTATTGCCAGTTAAAATAGATTGGATGGTGAGAAACAAAGACAAAACTAAAACAGCTTCCCCCCACCTTCCCCTTTTTCCTGGGCTCAACCAGGAATGGGGGGTTACCATCAGTTCATAACAGTTTACCTCTGCTGCTCCTTCCTCCTCACACTTTTCCTTTGCTCCAGCGTGGGTCTTCTCTGGGGTCTGCAGCCTCTCAGGATAAACCTGGTCTAGTGTGGGCTTTCCATGAGCTGCAGTTCCCCGCTACTGAAACCTTGCCACGTACACCCAATACACCAGGAATTGTATAATTGTCCTTTTATATTTGTAGTAGAGTGCCTTTTTCTTTTTAATCTTCTTTTCAATCTTTTTAAGTCTGACCTTTGGCACTTAAAGGGTAAAAATATCCTGCCACATTGAGTTACTTTGGCAGATGTCCTTCTGCAGCATGTGCATAAAGAAACTACAGGTAATACACATCTTTGTCTCTCTGTGTCGTGGAGTTGTCTACCAACCTGACCTACTTTTCTAAGATCTGAATGCTGTAGCGACCTCTTTCTTGTCTAAGAGCCTGGATGTATATTCTCTTCACTGACTATAAAGGCAGACTCAAATTTAGATTCCTGCCCTTAGGATGATGGACTAACAGAACCCCATAGCTGAGTTACCTTCATCAATAGGCACCAATCCCTTTCTTACCTGTTTGGAGTGGCACACTGCAGCCTAATATGAATGTCTAAGATGCTTTAGATGAAATTGCCCATGAAGGAACATCTTTCTGTCAACTGCAGATGAAGCCTTCCTACACAACCAGCTAAAGCGAATAGCTTAACCTCAGACTTCACCTGTGCTGCAGTATAAAGCAGAAACTCTTTCATTACTTGGTGAATTACTGTAGTGAAAGAGCATTGCTATAGAAAAAAGAGAATCACCCCAGCAGCAACAGCTTCAGACCCTATACCCCGAGGCCAGGAACTACCTAAGACAGCAGTATCAGCAGAGCAAGTGTTGCAAGGAGTCCACCCCATTGTTTTTCTCTCAGGCAATTTTCTTGTTTGAAGCTTCAGTAACTCACTAGCCCTTCACAGCTAACCTAAGAAGCTGATGCTGTTTGGAGCCTGTAGGAGGGGACAACACCCTTGTACTAGAAGGGACCAGCAACTGATGAGTGAGTTTTAATTTTTGACACTGTTACCCTTTAACTATTGTTATCTGTTTCTTACTGAGCTAGTACAATTGTTCCACCTTTGGAGGTATTAATGTGTTCAGATTAAAATGCTTAACAAGTAGCCATTTATATTTTAATTAATTGTTGACTGGTTGTAGTCATTACAGAGAGAAACAGAAATTCCAAAGGAATTATCTATCATCTCATCCGTGAGATAAATGCCAAGAAAATATCTATTTCTCTCCACTAGTTACAGATTAATCCTTACTAGGTAAGAGGTGGATTTCTGTGCTCTAGATTTTCAAAGTCAGACATGATGTGGTTGTTTTAATATTAAATTAAACAGTTTGCATTATTTATTTCTGTCTGAATGCCTCCTTCGTGGAGGAGGGGCTGAGATATTATTTTTTAGGAGCAGCAAAATCACCAAGAAAGTATGGAATTGTAAAGAGGGAGATAAATACATTAACATAAATAATTAGCAAATTGTGAGCAAATGAGGCAACTATTTGCTTGTCTCCTTCTCCCTAAATGATGTTAGAAAAACTAAGTATTTTATCCTAGCTTTTTTTCCAGATAAATATTTAGGTCATTCATTGATACTAAACTAGGAGGAGCTGTGGACTCCCTCAAGGGTACACAGGCCTTACAGAGAGACCTGGATAGGCTAGAGAGCTGGGCAATCACCAACCATATGAAATTTAGCAAGAGCAAGGTCAGGATTCTCCACCTGTGTTGTGGATGGAGTGATGCACTTTACTCATAAGAGAGAAGCAGCAATATGTTTATTGACACAAACCAGTGATTTAACAAAGTTTAACAGTAAATGAGACTGGTTTAACAAGATTCGATCGCAAGAACCTCATGAGGTTTAACAAGGCCAAGTGAAAGGTCCTGCACCTGGGTTGGGGCAACCCCCAGTATCAATACAGGCTGGGGAATGAAGGGATTGAGAGCAGCCCTGCGGAGAAGGACTTGGGGGTACTGGTGGATGAAAAGCTGGACGTGAGCCGACAATGTGCGTTTGCAGCCCAGAAGGCCAACCGTATCTTGGACTGCATCAAAAGAAGCGTGGCCAGCGGGTCAAGGGAGGTGATTCTCCCCCTCTACTCTGCTCTCATAAGACCCGCCCTGGAGTACTGCATCCAGCTCTGGAGCCCTCAGCACAGGAAAGACATGGACCTGTTGGAGCAGGTCCAGAGGAGGGCCACAAAAATGGTCTCTGACCATTTGGGATGGAGGGATGGAACACCTCTCCTATTTAGAAAGGCTGAGAGAGCTGGGGTTATTCTGCCTGGAGAAGAGAAGGCTCTGGGGAGACCTTATTGCAGCCTTTCAGTACTTAAAGGGGGCTTATAAGCAAGATGGGGACAAACTTTTTAGCAAAAAAAAAGCAAACTTTTTAGAGCCTGTTGTGATAGGACAAGGGGTAATGGTTTTAAACCGAAAGAGTGTAGATTTAGACTAGATACAAGGAAGAAATTTTTTACGATGAAGGTGCTGAAACACTGGAACAGGTTGCCCAGAGAGGTGGTAGATGTCCCATCCCTGGAAACATTCAAGGTCAGGTTGGATGGGGCTCTGAGCAACCTGATCTACTTGAAGATGCCCCTGCTCGTTGCAGGGGGTTGGACTAGATGACCTCTAAAGGTCCCTTCCAACCCAAACTATTCTACGATTCTATGATAAGGTACACTTGATTATTTACTGCATAGAGGACAGGGTAAGTCAGTCAGACGCATCGGGGAGACCCTCCCGTTGAGTCACGAGGTTCAGAGAGGACCCCTTTGCTTTCTAAACTCCTACTCAGAGGGGTCTAGGTGTGGCTGGATCCAGTCCTAATCCCAGACTTGGTCAACAGTTTGTGTCTAAAGGATTATATGTGCACAATCAATCTAAGATACAATCTTAGTGAAGCTTACAATGTTTAGCAAGCTATTAGTCACTTACTGAGGATCTGTTGCAGCAAGGAATCTCTCAGTATTGAGGAGTAAGGGACCTCTGCAGCACGCGTAACCTTGAGAGGCGTCCCTACTCGAGGGGAGATCCTGTTGTGCAGGCTGCTGCTGTGCAGGAGAGCTCAAAGGGCTCTTGGGCTGCTCACTATATATGGGGGTAAGATGATTGACTCATAGTCATATTTGCATACTGACCACAGATTTTAGTTTCTTCCAAATTTGACTTGAGTCGGACATTGACCAGCACTGTGGTTAGGTGGGCACGTTGTTCAAATTAGCCCTTGGCTATTGTGTTGTTATCTGTTTCCCAAATCCACTTTGAGCCAGACGCGGCCATCACGACCAGATGCATCCATTACGACCACCACTGGTGGTTCTCGCTTGAGCAGGGTTACAGGAGATAAAGTCAGGTTGGGGGCGGGGGGAGCACACTGTCATGCTCCACCCCGTGACTATGGTCAATTCATCATATTCTCACAGAGTGGTGGTACGGTCACCTCTTGCCTCTGTGCCATAAATAGTATATTGATAATTTATGCACTTACAGGTCCATCTACAGGTAAGTAGATAGAGGAAGTATTGCTATTTGCTGGGTGTTAGCTTGTATGTTTTGGGTGGTTGGAGCTGGGTTTTTTGTTTTATCGTGTACCACGCCTTTATATAGAATATGATTATAAGCAATAGACACATTAATGTTAGAGTTAGTAAAATCACAACTGGGTGAAGCATGAGACTAAAAACTCCCCTTGCTGTTGGTGACCATCCAAGAAGAGTTTCCCACCAATGGTGTTCTCCATCCTTCTTCACTCTTTCCAAGACAGGTGTCTCTCTTCTGTATCGTGACGAATGGTGATTAGAGTTTTGTGTACATTGTTTCAGACGCGTTCTAGCAGTTGACACAGGTCATCATGTTGTAGTGGTTTCTTCACCAATGTAAGATTCATTCCGATGGGGGCAGGCAATAAATCTTGACTCAATGTATAATTAGATTGTAACAACTGATAAGACCTAACAGGAGCTGAATAATTAAAGTTGCATCCCACAACTTTAGCAAAGTTACAAACACAAATATTTGAGTGATTGCTAGTATCTACAGTAATGGTATCCCCAGCCCCGGTGGGATGGGGGAGAGAATCAGAAGGGTAAAAGTAAGAAAACTCGTGGGTTGAGATAAAAGCAGTTAAATGATTGAAATAAAATAAAATAAATAAAACCAAATAAAGTAAAATAAAATAATTATAATAATATTAATAATAATAATAAAAAGGAAAACAATACAAAGAGACAGAGAAAAAAAAAACAGGAAAAACAAGTGATGCAACTGCTCACCACCTGTCAACCGATGCCCAGCCAGTCTCCAAGCAGTGATCACTGCCCCCTGGCCAATTGCCCCCAGTTTATATACTAAGCATGTGTAGAGAATTGCTAGTGCAAAACAACGAGATGTCTCAAACAGCCTTGGTGCTAAAACCACAATGCAGAGTGATGGTCGCTAGGACCCAGGACCGGACGGTAGCCTGGAGTGAGGGTAAGGGAGGGAGCCCTGTGGAGCCTCGGCCCCATTCCCCAGAGTCCGTGAAGTGTCTTATCTCCCCCACACGTACTGCCTGGGGGAGGGTCCTGGTATCACTCCTCTTGGTCTGACTGGTTGCCCCTCTTAATTCGACTGGTATCTCTACCACTCCTGGAAGAGTGGTAGACGAGAGAAGGTTCCAGAAGTCCACTCCTGGAAGAGTGGAGACGAGAGAAGGTTCCAGAAGTCCACTCCTGGAAGAGTGGAGACGAGAGAAGGTTCCAGAAGTCCAGAGACTGAAATCCATAAATAGGGACTCTCACTCGCTCTCGGGGGCTCTTTCCACCAAATAACCCCATTGACAGGTCCAACACTGCATCCAGGACTGGTGATTCTCCTCTTTTTCTCTCTCTCCCTCTCTCTTTTTCACTTCTCCTAAGGTAATTAAGTCGTCAAAGTTGATAAATTGTAGTTAAGAGTACTGCACGGCCTACCTTGATTTTCCATAAAGCTGCATAGCTTAGCTGCATAGCTGGGGTGGATATAATCGTGAGAGGGTTGGTGGGTATCAAATATTTGTACTCCACCTCTGTCTCTATAGAAGCTTTCTCTTAAAGCTGGTGTTCGTGTACGGACCTTGAGTGTTGGCCCACCTTAATCCACACCGAGAGGATTTGTGAACCTTAGTCACTCCTCCCCCCTCCTCCCCAGGTGGGACGTGACAGCATGAGGTCATGTGGTATGGAATATGCCTTTGACCAGTTTGGGTCAGCTGTCCTGGCTATGCTCGCTCCCGGCTTCTTGTGCACCTCCTTGCTGGCAGAGTATGGGAAGCTGAAAAGTCCTTGACTTAGCATAAGCACCACTTAGCAATGACTAAAACATCAGTGTGTTATCAACATTATTCTCATATTAAATGCAAAACACAGCACTATACCAGCTACTAGGAAGAAAGTTAACTCGATCCCAGCCAAAACCAGGACAATGAGTTCCAACGAGGCTAAGTGCCATGTCCTGCACTTGAGCCACAACAACCCCATGCAACGCTAACAGGCTTGGGGAAGAGTGGCTGGAGAGCTGCCTGGTAGAAAAGGACCTGGGGGTGTTGGTCGACAGCCGCCTGAATATGAGCCGGCAGTGTGCCCAGGTGGCCAAGAAGGCCAATGGCGTCCTGGCTTGTATCAGGAATAGTGTGGCCAGCAGAACTAGGGAAGTGATCGTCCCCCTGTACTCGGCACTGGTGAGGCCGCACCTTCCATACTGTGTTCAGTTTTGGGCCTCTCACTGCAAGAAAGCGGTGTACCCACAGTGAGGGGTGGTGCATCCAGAATGGGTGAAGATTTAAAAGGTTGTTGTAACACTAAAGGGTCTGTGTTTATGGGCATCTGTAATTTGGAAACCTTACTGGGTCCTTCAGTTAATTGTGTATTTTCTGCAACTCCTGTTAGGTAGGCATACTATTTTCTGATATTGGGTTTTTGTCCCCTCTAGGATTGCTTCTAGTAAATTAAAAGGTCCTCTAGCTTGCACAGGTTGTCCCTGATTTATTTTCTCAACTTCTTTAACTGCTTGAACTAAAAATATAAGTCCCTTTTCCCATTCAGAGTATCTTTGTTCTATTTCTTTAAATGCAGTTGAGCTAAACAATAAAGGTCTTTTTTGGCCCATTGGGGCCAGTTTGGAACAGGTTACAGTAAGTAGCGTGTTCAGTGAAACCCCATTCAGCTATAATAGGGTCACGGGAGTGTACTGGTCCCAGGGACTGATACGTTTTTAATTCTTCAGTTAGAGTTTTGATCACCTCTTTATGTTCTAACTTCTACTCCCAGAGTTTGTCTTTCTGTAAGAGTGAGTATAATGGACAGGAAATGATAGAAAATCCAGATACGTGCTTCCTCCAACACCCTAAAGTTCCCGTTAGTTGTTGTAACTCCTTCCTTGATTGGGGCATTTGCAGCTCTTCAATTTTTCTTAAGGTATCTGTAGAAATCACTGCACTGCCTGCTATCCACCAAATACCTAAAAATTTTACCTCTCTACTTGGCCCCTGACGTTTTCTGAGTGGGATCTCAATTTCTGCTTTATCTATCTGTCTTATGCTGGTGCTGCTTCCCTCACCTTCTCAGGGGAAGTTCCTCCAATCAGAATATCATCTATATATTGGTACAGTTTCACATCTTGAGGGAGTGATACTATCAAAAGTTCAGCAAGTGCAGCATAAGCAATTGGTGAATGTTTATACCGCTGTGGGAACCTGTTAAAGGTATATTGTACTCCCTCCAAAGTGAAAGCAAACTTCTCTTTATCCTCCTCCTTTAAGGGAACCATAAATAACATATCTTTTACATCTAGTGCAGCCATCCATGGGTGTGCAGCCGCTTGCAAAATAGATGTTAAGTCTGCAATGTTTGGGACAGCAGCTGTTAGCAGAGCTGTATTAGCATTCAGGTGCCAATAATCAACTGTTAAACATGACCTCCCATCTGGTTTCCACACTGGCCAGACAGGTGACTTATATGGGAAGCGGGTTCGGGAAATAATGTGTTATTTCCCCAAATCAGCTATGACTTCAGAAATTCCATTTCGTGCTGCAGCAGAAATCGGATATTGCAGTACGTTAGTAATTTTTGAATCAGGGAGGGCAGGGGCTGCATGAAGTACATGCACTGTAGCCTCCCTATTTCTGTCAGGGTTGGGATCAATGTTTAAGCCGAAGGACCACACACTGCTATTTGTCAGGTGCCAGGTTCATCCGTTTAAAACATCAAAACCTAAAATATTTTTATATATAACCAGATACATCCATTACAACCGCCACTGGTGGGTCTCGCTTGAGCAGGGTTATGGGAGATAAAAGTCAGGTTGGGGGCGGGGAGCACACCATCACAAACTGCGACGATGTAATCCTGGTTATACATACAGACTGGGGGATGAGAGGCTGGAGAGAAGCCCTGCGGAAAGAGATCTGGGAGTTGGGTTGATGGCAAGTTGAGTATGAGTCAACAGTGTGCCCTGGCAGCCAGAAGAGTCAGCCATGGCCTGGGGTGCATCAAGCACAGCACAACTAGCCATTTGGGGGAGGTGATTGTCCCACTCTACACTGCATTGGAGCAGCCCCTCCTCAAGGACCGTGTGCAGTTTTGGGTGCCTCAATATAAGAAGGATATCAAACTGCTAGAGTGTGTGCAGAGGAGGGTGACCAAGATGGTGAAAGGCCTCGAGGGCAAGACTTACAAGGAGCAGCTGAGGTCACTTGGTTTGTTCAGCCTGGAGAAGAGAAGGTTGAGGGTTGACCTCATCACAGTCTACAGCTTCCTCAAGGTGGGCAACAGAGGGGTAGTGCTGATCGCCTCTCTCTGGTGGCTAGTGATAGGACACCTGGAAACAAAATGAAGCTGCATCAGAGCAAGTTCAGGAACATTAGGACATTAGGAAAAGGTTCTTCACTGAGAGGCTGGTCGGCCACTGGAACAGGCTCCCCACAGAAGTGGTCACAGCACCAAGCCTGTCAGAGTTCAAGGAGCATCTGGACAAAACTCTCAGTCATATGGTTTAGTTTTAGGTGGTCCTGCAAGGAGCAGGGAGTTGGACTTCATTATACTTACGGCTCCCTTCTGACTTGAGATATTCTATGATTCTATGATTTATTTTCAAAATGAACCTACCTCTGCTTCTTGAAAGGCCTTTCTTTATTATTTTAAAAATTACTTTCCTTAAAGGGAAAAAATACACAGAAAATATTCTAATAATATTAAAAATATAAAAATAAAATCAAAACATTAATGATGAGTTCAAAAAATGTTTTGATTTTACCAAAAATCCTTTCTTCACTATTTTTTTTTATTGTACTGGTTGGTTAAATGTGTTCTAGCTGGATCAGAACTTCCCACTACTCCTTGCTGGGGCTTTTTTATTCACCAGGCAAAAGAAAACCCCTGGTCAACTGCACATAGACAGTTAAAAGTATATTTCTCTCGAAACCTCACAATATCTATTTAGGGGCAATCAGAAATGGCTCTGTAAAAATAATAAATAAAAAGATGTAAATCATGAGCACATCATAAGTACATTGGTGTCAGCAAGGGTAGCCTGGTGTGCAACTGGAACAAAGAAGAAGAGGAACAGAACACTTGAGCTGAGTTAAAATATTATTTGTGGACCTTCACTTGCATAAATGGCTGCACAGTCATCATTCACAGAGAAGGGGCAACATGTGATGCATCGTAGATCCTCCTTGCTGTTACGCTCCTGTTATTTTTCAATCTACAAGTGTTTCCATTTGCCCCTTTTGTGTTATCTGGGAATGATAAGTAAAAAATATGTAAATGACTACATCAAGTATTTGTGGAGCTGGGGAGACAATTCTAACATTTGTCATGTTAGGGGAGATGAAACTGAACATTATAACTGAACATTACCTTCCCAACAGGCTAGTAGACAAGAGACTGAGAGCAGAAATTTGCTAGACTGAGAGACTGAGAGCAGAGATTGTCTAGACTGAGACCACTATTTAACCAGCACTCCTTCTCTGGAGGGCCTACACTGAATTACCTTTCTTGAGCATGCATGACCAGACACTACACATAGTCATCCCAGCAACTTCTAACCAGTGACTTGTACAGTGGTACCTCTACACTCTTCACCCTACAGGAGATTTTGTGCCTGGTATATCACTGTGGTACACCTGCCTGTTTTCCTAAAGTTTTATCTTTTGATTTCACAAGTTTACAGGTTTGGGGGTTTTTTTTGCAGGCTCCTGGCTGCTGACAAAATGTTAATGCCAAACCAAACTGTGGTGACTGAGTTTCTTCTGTTGGGACTGTCTAATGATCCCAACTTCCAGATTTCACCATTTCTGGTGGCTTTATTTATCTAATGACACTGACAATAAAAGTGGATCCTCAGCTTCAGTCCTCCATGCATTTCTACATCATCTAGCTTTTGCTGATGTGTGTTACTCCACAGTGACTGTCCCAAAGATGCTGAAGAATTTCCTGCAAAAGGAGAAAAACATTTCTCTCAATGGCATTGTACATTTTTTTTTTTTTGTCAGCGTGTGCAGAAGTGTTTTATGCTCTCAGCAATCTATTATGACCAATATGCACATGATCAATATGGTTATGACCATATGCAACCATTTTCATTACACAAGGCTGTATCCAACTAGTATCTGGGGCATGGGTGATGGGATTTTTATATGCTCTTGTAAACAGTATTCCTGTTTTCAGCTTAAGCTTCTGTGAACCCATTACAATCAGTCATTTCAGCTGTGAACTTCCACCATTACTGGACTTGTGCTGCACTAAGAGTTTCATCAACTTTGATAGGCTTTGATAGGTCAATGTCAATCCAATACAGCATCTTAATACCCATGTTAAACGTCCTTACTTATACTCTGAAAAACAAGACTGTGAAAGAGTTTGTTGAAAATGACAAAGAAACTCCTGGTTTTCAGATAGCTTAAAACATGACTTAATTTAGTTCAAGTATAGAACTATCAGTACAGAAAGTTCTTGTAACACAAATCAGTTCATATATTTGGCATCCCACATACCCTAATTAACTTTAAACCAATGCCTGCGATGGCCACACATCACAGCAGAAGAGTCAAAGAATAAAAAACACATACAGATCTATATATCATTAAAGCTAATGGTTTTTTTTCCTATTTAGTTGTACTGGTTTGGGCTGGGATAGAGTTAATTTTCTTCATAGTAGCTCATATGGTCCTATGTTTTGGATTTGTGATGAAAACAGTGTCGATAACACACAGATGTTTTAGTTATCATTACTGAACAGTGTCTGCTTCTCATGCTGCCTCGTCAGTGAGTAAGGTGGGGGTATGCAAGAAGCTGGGAGGGGATACAGCTGCGACAGCTGACCCCAACTGACCAAAGGGGTATTTCACACCATATGACATTATTCTCAGCAGTAAAAACTGGAGAAGGAAGTTTGCTGGGGGACCAGCCTTTGCTCAGGGACCTGCTGGTGGTGAACAATTGGGGATTTTCTGCATCACTTGTTTTTCTTGTTTTTGTTTTTCTTTGGGTTGGTTTTTTTTTCCTTATTTTCCTTATTAAACTGTCTTTATCTCAAACCACACATTTTTGCATTTTTACCCTTCGAATTCTCTCCCCCATCCCACTAGGAGGGATCATTTTACTGAAGTCACAGTTTTGTAAAAGGATTTATGAAAATCTGTTACTGCATGGCAGTATGATGTTTTGTGTTAGGATATCTGGCTAACAGCTACTCACTTAGACAGACAGTGATGAGAGGAGTAATGATGATATGTGGAATACAACCAACCTCATTCATCTGACTCAGCCACCCAAAAACCATCAAAGGTGATTCAACAGGTGAAACTATCTCCCAAGTGCTACACAAACAAAGAAGTATTGAATAAAGGGGTATAAAACTTATTATGGGTGTGTGCACATGGGGAGAAATTTGGAGAATGAAAAAGAAAATTTGGGCTTTGTACAGGGTTGTTTAGGGAAAGGGCCACAGGTGGAGTAAAGGGAGGGATCTGGGTGGATCAGGGAGGAAACGCATGGGAAAATGAAGAGAAGGAAGACAGACAACGCCTGCCCATTTATAATGGGCTACTGGAGAGACTGAGGATCATCAGGGAACCAGTAACTGAAGGGACCAAGAGCTTAGGAGACAGCTACTATATAGACCAAGGGTATGAGATCCAGAAAGTAGATAGACCCATGAAAGGGTAGAGGAATATAGGCATGGGATGGTAAGAGATGAGGTACAGGCTTGATACATGAGACCTGACAGTAATAAACTATTCACCAATGTCCAGATAAAGAAATGCAGACCTAGAATTGGAGAAAACTGGTTTCAGGGGTAACAAAGAGAACAAAGAACAAGTATCCATAAAACAGAACACATACAGAAAATCTATATGTAACACAGAGGTTGCAGATAAGTGAAGAAAGAGAAAAGCTTAAAAGCATGTTAGCAAACATACAAAAATTACTCCAGATGAATCCTACAGGGAGGAAGAAACTAACAATATCAACATCACTCCTCCAGGAGAAGGATTCCAGATGCTGACGACCTACTGTAACACCCTCACCAACAACATCAGACTGAAACCACTGACCTGAGGACCCAGTGGAGCAGTGTGAAGGTGAGCATAGCATCAGAAAAAAGATCAAAATCTAGGAAGTGTGGATATATTTCAACTATACTATCTATTACTATTATTGAAACCTTTTCTGCATAGATTATTTCCTTTTCTGTAATAATTAGATCTGGAATAATAACGATTCTTATATTAGACTGTTAATATTTTTTTATATAAGGTGTGCTCTGCCCATAAAAACAAAGACCAGTTTTCCAATTCCACTTGACAGAGCCTCAGTACCCGAAACCACTGAGGCTGCTGAGAGCCCTAGGGAGCAACAGAGGTAAGGCACAGGTGTCCCCCACAAGCCTACATGGATATGCCCATGTCTGTCAACATCAGCAACTGAAAGAACTGGGGTAATCCTGTTCCTGTCAAGAGAGAGAAAATCAGGGTTGAGAGGATGAAGATGGATGGGCTATATGCATGAGATAGGTACACAGGGCATTTGTGAACAGTGGGTCAGGTCTTTACGGTGCTTTCACACTTAGAATCCCAATAGCAGTGGGATCCAGAGAGGCTGCATGCCACTGAAAATAGCTGAGACTGACAGGCAGGCCTTACAGGTAAGACTGAGTGCTGTGACTTGAACTTCACTGGTAAGACCTGAAAGGATAGATCGCGAGGACAAGAGAGGAGAGGAGAGGAGAGGAGAAGAGAGGAGAGGAGAGGAGAGGAGAGGAGAGGAGAGGAGAGGAGAGGAGAGGAGAGGAGAGGAGAGGAGAGGAGAGGAGAGGAGAGGAGAGGAGAGGAGAGGAGAGGAGAGGAGAGGAGAGGAAGTAATTTACTTGAGAAATTCAAGATTTCCAGAATATTTTATCCCAGTTCTTTTACAAATAGTGTATGATGCAAGTGTTACTGAAAGATGGTATCAACAAAAATTGTTAATTTTTCATGTGATTAGGCATAAAAGGTAAAGGTTAAAAACCTCAGAAATGGGATGCACAGATTGTAACTGGATACTATAGCTGTTTACCAAAAAGTAGTGCTATGATTGCAGGGGTGAGGGGAAAGAGCTCTCTATATTACACTAGTCTTTTCGAAGAGCAATATTCCAGTTAGAATTAGAATGTATAATTTATCCCAAAACCATTGTGCAGCTAGAGTGTGTGCAAGGTAGAACACGTGCATCACATACCACTTTACCAAAAAAAAAAAAAAAAAAAGTGCAAAAAAGATGAGGAAATAAAATGACAAGATTATGATAAATGGATAGAAGGGCTGAATTAAATTCTTCGTACCATGCTAAACTAAAACATAGTGAAGCAGTCAGGAACATGGGTGCCAAACTTCTCTTATATGTGAAACTTGATCCATATATGTAGATACCTTTGCTGCCAATTGAAAAGTCCCAATTTATGACCAATTTATGCATGAACACTAAAAAGAAAACAGAGGATAGCCAGTGTATCTTTTCACTTAGCAAAAGCAGTTAAGTTTGGATTTAACTCCACACTGAGACCTCCAAACTTACATGTCTTCAGCATACGGACTGGATTCAATTGCCTAAACATAGGTCTGTAGTGCAATTCTTTACAACATGAAGTACATCACTTTTAACACAGGATGGTGGATGTGATCCAGAACTTAAGAACTTATCCTTCTGGAATGCTACTTAGAGCCCAGCTGGGACACTACATAGGGCCTAAAATGTTTCTCTACAGCTAGGTATACATAACTGAATACCAGTCCTAGACTGCCTCTGTAAAAGAAGGAAAAACATAGGCACTTCCCGCTGCCATCCCGGTTGTCTCGCTACTTCATACAGGATGATTGCTATCTGGAGGTGCTTGTAACATGATTTTTTTTAGAACATTTAAAGTGATGTCAGGTTCTTTGCAAATTATGTCAGAGTTTGCATAACATTCAGGAATTGGTATGTTAGGTTGGGATTTGCTTGGAGCTGTGCATTGCTAATGGTTTCTTTCCATCTTTTTCTCTCTTGAGTCTTCTTTCTTGAAGAAATGTGGTTCTTAATGGGCCAGATATGACTTCTCCTCAAAGTGTACCACCAGGTATAAGTAACTCACATGTTTGTGCTTTGAAGCTGTGTAGAAACAACAATTTGTTATGTACAGGCTGCCTTCTCTACTAACACCAAGCTAAAGGACATCAGCATGGGGTCTCCCTCTGGCTAGAGGGTCCTTGATTTCTATTCACTGATGAATCAGTTGAAGAACAACTTACAGTGCATCTCTAACTTTCAGATGTCTAAGCTTTGGTGATAGGTCCTCAATCTTGAAAGATTTGTTGAAAAACAAGCAGTGGAACAGAATTTGGTTTTGAGTTAATCTATTAATCTATTTAACAATTCACAGTCTTTATCCCCCCATCCTAGATGGGGTTGTTCCTCCCCAGGTGCAGGACTTTGCACTTCCCCTTGTTGAACTTCATGAGATTCCATTCAGCCCATTTCTCTAGTCTGTTGAGGTCCCTCTGGATGGCATCATGACTCTATGGTGTATCAGCCACTCCTCCCAGTTTTGTGTTAACAGCAAAATTGCTGAGGCCCCATCATACAAATAATTAGTGAAGTGTTGAACAGGACTGGACCCAGTACTGACCCCTGGGGTAGACCTCTAGTTATTGGCCTCCAACTAGACTTTGTGCCATGTATCACCACCTTCTGGGCCTGACTGTTCAGCCAGTTTTCAATCCACCTCACCGTCTGCTCATCCAGCCAATACTTAATCAGCTTCTCTGTGATGATACTGTGGAAGTCAACATTCTGAAATCAAGGTAGACAATATTACAGTATCACAAAACAGTTGAGGTTGGAAGGGACCTCTGGAGGTCAACTGGTCCAACCCTCCCCTGCTCAAGTAGGATCACCTAAAGCCAGTTGCCCAGGACTGTGTCCAGACTGCTTTTGAACACCTCTAGGGAGGGAGACTCCATAACCTCACTGGGCAACCTGTGCCAGTGCTTAGTCACCCTCACAGTAAAAAAGCATTTCCTAGTGTTCAGAGAGAACCTCCTGTGTTTCAGGTTGTGCCCATGGCCTCTGGTCCTGGCACTGGGCACCACTGGAAAGAGCCTGGCTCCATCTTCTTTACTCCTTCCATCAAGTGTTGATACGCATTGATAAGATCACCCTGATCCTTCTCTTCTCCAGGATGAACAGTCCCAGGTCTCCCACTCTTTCCTCATATATGAGGTGCTCCAGTCCCTTCACCATCTTGGTAGTCATTTGCTGGACTCTCTCCAGTATCTCCATGTCTCTCTTGTACTGAGGAGCCCAGAACCGGACACAGCTCTCCAGATGCAGCCTCACCAGTGCTGAGTAGAGGGGAAGGATCATATCCCTTGACCTGCTGGCAACACTTCTCCTAATGCAGCCCAGGATACCATCCACCTTCCTTGCAGCAAGGGCAAAGAAGGACATGTCTAACTGCTCTTCCTTCATCTACCAAACCAGTCCTTTCATCACAGAAGATTATTAGGTTGGTAAAGCATGATTTCCCCTTGGTGAAGCTATGCTGACTACTCCTGATGATCACATTCATGTTCTTCATGTACCTGGAAATGGTTCACAGGTTTAGTTGCTCCATCACCTTCCCAGGCACCAAGGTGAGGCTGACCACCCTGTAGTTCTCTGGGCCCTCTTTCTTGCAGGAGGGCATTTACTTTCCTTCAGTCCTCAAGCATCTCTCCCAATCACCATGATCGTTCAAAGATTATTGAGAGTGGCCTCACAATGACATCAGCCAGCTCCTCAGCACTCATGAGGGCATCCCATCAGGGTTCATGGACTTATGTATGTCTGGTATTCCCTGACCTGATCTTATTTCACCAAGGATACACCATCCTTGCTCCACACTCTCGCCCTGATCTCTAGGACCTGGGATTCTGGAAGCCTGGTCTTGCTGGTAAAGACCAAGGCAAAGGCAGCAGTACATCAACCTTTTCCATGTGCTGTGTCACCAGGTCCCCCAACTCATTCAGCAATGGGCCCACATTTTCCCTAGTCTGCCTTTTGTGACCTGTGTATGTACAGAAGCCCTTCTTTCTCTCTTTGACATCCCTGGCCAGATTCAATTCCATTTCAGCTTTGGCTTTCATAACTGTGTGTCTGCATGCTCCAACAGAGCAAGAATACTTTAAAAATAATAATTCTTAATTATCTCATGCACTTCCATCATGCAAACTGCCAGCCAGATGCTTTAGGGAATATACCTGTGTGGCTGATCAAAAAACCCCCGCCCACGCATATGCATGCATATACATACACGACACACTGGAGGAATGCTCTGAAGAGGCAAGCAGAGGCTAGGAGCCCTTGAGGCTCAGGTGAGAATGATGGAGCAACTGTTCACAGCTGTTGCAAAAGAAACCAAAATCCTCTAAATATAAAAGGAAACTGAAGGGCTTGGTGATTTGGTGTTTAGGGTTTTTTTTTACAAATGAGCAAAAACTATAACAACCAGTTGTACTTAAAGAAATGCAGACCGAGAGCAGGGTAAAATTCATTTTAGGGTTATTATTATTGTTAAAGTAACATAGCTTGTGTATTTATTAGGGTGGAAGCAAGCCTTCCCAGGCCCAGCAGCGTCACAAGTGAGAGCTGGACGAGCTGAACACATGTATGTCCAGCGGTGCAGCTGCAGACCCTGACCCGTCAGGGACACTTCTGCCTGACCTCAGTCCCCCAGGTGGACTGTTCCCTGAAAGAACTGTGGCATGGGGACAGCCCACACTGGAGCAGGTTTATCCTGAAGGACTGCAGCACCCAGAGAGGACCCACACTGGAGCAGGGGAAAAGTGTGAGGAGGAAGGAGCAGCAAAGGCAAACCGTAATGAACTGACTGCAACCCCCGCACCGCTCAGAGAGGGAGGAGGTAGAAGATTTGGGAATGAGTTATAGAATCATAGAATCATTTAGGTTGGAAAGGACCTTTAAGATCATCAAGGCCAACCATTAACCTAACACTGCCAAGTCCACCACTAAACAATGTCCCTAAGCACCACATTTACTTGTTTTTTAAATACCTCTAGGGATGGTGTCCTGGTTTCAGCTGGGATAGCATTAATTTTCTTCCTAGTAGCTGGTATAGTGCTGTGTTTTGGATTTAGGATGAGAATAATGTTGATAACACACTGATGTTTTGGTTCTTGCTAAGTAGTGCTAAGCAGTGCTAAGTAGTGCTAAGCTGTTGCTAAGTAGTGCTTACACTAGTCAAGGACTTTTCAGCTGCCCATGCTCTGTCAGGTGCACAAGAAGCTGGGAGGGGGCACGGCCAGGACAGCTGAGCAGATTGGCTAAAGGGCAATTCCATACCACATGACATCATGCTCAGTATATATGCTGGGGGAAGAAGAAGGAAGGGGGGGGGATGTTCAGTGTGATGGTGTTTGTCTTCCCAAGTAACGGATATGCGTGATGGAGCCCTGCTTTCCTGGGGATGGCTGAACACCTGCCTGCCGATGGGAAGTAGTGAATGAATTCCTTGCTTTGCTTTGCTTGTGCGCGCGGCTTTTGCTTTACCTATTAAACTCTCTTTATCTCAACCCATGAGTTTTCCCACTTTTACTCTTCTGATTCTCTCCCTCATCCCAACTGGGGAGGGATTGGTTTAAAGTTAATTAGGCATTGGTTTAAAGTTAATTAGGGTATGTGGGATGCCAAATATATGAACTGATTTGTGTTACAAGAACTTTCTGTACTGATAGTTCTATACTTGAACTAAATTAAGTCATGTTTTAAGCTATCTGAAAACCAGGAGTTTCTTTGTCATTTTCAACAAACTCTTTCACAGTCTTGTTTTTCAGAGTATAAGTAAGGACGTTTAACATGGGTATTAAGATGCTGTATTGGATTGACATTGACCTATCAAAGCCTATCAAAGTTGATGAAACTCTTAGTGCAGCACAAGTCCAGTAATGGTGGAAGTTCACAGCTGAAATGACTGATTGTAATGGGTTCACAGAAGCTTAAGCTGAAAACAGGAATACTGTTTACAAGAGCATATAAAAATCCCATCACCCATGCCCCAGATACTAGTTGGATACAGCCTTGTGTAATGAAAATGGTTGCATATGGTCATAACCATATTGATCATGTGCATATTGGTCATAATAGATTGCTGAGAGCATAAAACACTTCTGCACACGCTGACAAAAAAAAAAAATGTACAATGCCATTGAGAGAAATGTTTTTCTCCTTTTGCAGGAAATTCTTCAGCATCTTTGGGACAGTCACTGTGGAGTAACACACATCAGCAAAAGCTAGATGATGTAGAAATGCATGGAGGACTGAAGCTGAGGATCCACTTTTATTGTCAGTGTCATTAGATAAATAAAGCCACCAGAAATGGTGAAATCTGGAAGTTGGGATCATTAGACAGTCCCAACAGAAGAAACTCAGTCACCACAGTTTGGTTTGGCATTAACATTTTGTCAGCAGCCAGGAGCCTGCAAAAAAAACCCCCAAACCTGTAAACTTGTGAAATCAAAAGATAAAACTTTAGGAAAACAGGCAGGTGTACCACAGTGATATACCAGGCACAAAATCTCCTGTAGGGTGAAGAGTGTAGAGGTACCACTGTACAAGTCACTGGTTAGAAGTTGCTGGGATGACTATGTGTAGTGTCTGGTCATGCATGCTCAAGAAAGGTAATTCAGTGTAGGCCCTCCAGAGAAGGAGTGCTGGTTAAATAGTGGTCTCAGTCTAGACAATCTCTGCTCTCAGTCTCTCAGTCTAGCAAATTTCTGCTCTCAGTCTCTTGTCTACTAGCCTGTTGGGAAGGTAATGTTCAGTTATAATGTTCAGTTTCATCTCCCCTAACATGACAAATGTTAGAATTGTCTCCCCAGCTCCACAAATACTTGATGTAGTCATTTACATATTTTTTACTTATCATTCCCAGATAACACAAAAGGGGCAAATGGAAACACTTGTAGATTGAAAAATAACAGGAGCGTAACAGCAAGGAGGATCTACGATGCATCACATGTTGCCCCTTCTCTGTGAATGATGACTGTGCAGCCATTTATGCAAGTGAAGGTCCACAAATAATATTTTAACTCAGCTCAAGTGTTCTGTTCCTCTTCTTCTTTGTTCCAGTTGCACACCAGGCTACCCTTGCTGACACCAATGTACTTATGATGTGCTCATGATTTACATCTTTTTATTTATTATTTTTACAGAGCCATTTCTGATTGCCCCTAAATAGATATTGTGAGGTTTCGAGAGAAATATACTTTTAACTGTCTATGTGCAGTTGACCAGGGGTTTTCTTTTGCCTGGTGAATAAAAAAGCCCCAGCAAGGAGTAGTGGGAAGTTCTGATCCAGCTAGAACACATTTAACCAACCAGTACAATAAAAAAAAATAGTGAAGAAAGGATTTTTGGTAAAATCAAAACATTTTTTGAACTCATCATTAATGTTTTGATTTTATTTTTATATTTTTAATATTATTAGAATATTTTCTGTGTATTTTTTCCCTTTAAGGAAAGTAATTTTTAAAATAATAAAGAAAGGCCTTTCAAGAAGCAGAGGTAGGTTCATTTTGAAAATAAATCATAGAATCATAGAATATCTCAAGTCAGAAGGGAGCCGTAAGTATAATGAAGTCCAACTCCCTGCTCCTTGCAGGACCACCTAAAACTAAACCATATGACTGAGAGTTTTGTCCAGATGCTCCTTGAACTCTGACAGGCTTGGTGCTGTGACCACTTCTGTGGGGAGCCTGTTCCAGTGGCCGACCAGCCTCTCAGTGAAGAACCTTTTCCTAATGTCCTAATGTTCCTGAACTTGCTCTGATGCAGCTTCATTTTGTTTCCAGGTGTCCTATCACTAGCCACCAGAGAGAGGCGATCAGCACTACCCCTCTGTTGCCCACCTTGAGGAAGCTGTAGACTGTGATGAGGTCAACCCTCAACCTTCTCTTCTCCAGGCTGAACAAACCAAGTGACCTCAGCTGCTCCTTGTAAGTCTTGCCCTCGAGGCCTTTCACCATCTTGGTCACCCTCCTCTGCACACACTCTAGCAGTTTGATATCCTTCTTATATTGAGGCACCCAAAACTGCACACGGTCCTTGAGGAGGGGCTGCTCCAATGCAGTGTAGAGTGGGACAATCACCTCCCCCAAATGGCTAGTTGTGCTGTGCTTGATGCACCCCAGGCCATGGCTGACTCTTCTGGCTGCCAGGGCACACTGTTGACTCATACTCAACTTGCCATCAACCCAACTCCCAGATCTCTTTCCGCAGGGCTTCTCTCCAGCCTCTCATCCCCCAGTCTGTATGTATAACCAGGATTACATCGTCGCAGTTTGTGATGGTGTGCTCCCCGCCCCCAACCTGACTTTTATCTCCCATAACCCTGCTCAAGCGAGACCCACCAGTGGCGGTTGTAATGGATGTATCTGGTTATATATAAAAATATTTTAGGTTTTGATGTTTTAAACGGATGAACCTGGCACCTGACAAATAGCAGTGTGTGGTCCTTCGGCTTAAACATTGATCCCAACCCTGACAGAAATAGGGAGGCTACAGTGCATGTACTTCATGCAGCCCCTGCCCTCCCTGATTCAAAAATTACTAACGTACTGCAATATCCGATTTCTGCTGCAGCACGAAATGGAATTTCTGAAGTCATAGCTGATTTGGGGAAATAACACATTATTTCCCGAACCCGCTTCCCATATAAGTCACCTGTCTGGCCAGTGTGGAAACCAGATGGGAGGTCATGTTTAACAGTTGATTATTGGCACCTGAATGCTAATACAGCTCTGCTAACAGCTGCTGTCCCAAACATTGCAGACTTAACATCTATTTTGCAAGCGGCTGCACACCCATGGATGGCTGCACTAGATGTAAAAGATATGTTATTTATGGTTCCCTTAAAGGAGGAGGATAAAGAGAAGTTTGCTTTCACTTTGGAGGGAGTACAATATACCTTTAACAGGTTCCCACAGCGGTATAAACATTCACCAATTGCTTATGCTGCACTTGCTGAACTTTTGATAGTATCACTCCCTCAAGATGTGAAACTGTACCAATATATAGATGATATTCTGATTGGAGGAACTTCCCCTGAGAAGGTGAGGGAAGCAGCACCAGCATAAGACAGATAGATAAAGCAGAAATTGAGATCCCACTCAGAAAACGTCAGGGGCCAAGTAGAGAGGTAAAATTTTTAGGTATTTGGTGGATAGCAGGCAGTGCAGTGATTTCTACAGATACCTTAAGAAAAATTGAAGAGCTGCAAATGCCCCAATCAAGGAAGGAGTTACAACAACTAACGGGAACTTTAGGGTGTTGGAGGAAGCACGTATCTGGATTTTCTATCATTTCCTGTCCATTATACTCACTCTTACAGAAAGACAAACTCTGGGAGTAGAAGTTAGAACATAAAGAGGTGATCAAAACTCTAACTGAAGAATTAAAAACGTATCAGTCCCTGGGACCAGTACACTCCCGTGACCCTATTATAGCTGAATGGGGTTTCACTGAACACGCTACTTACTGTAACCTGTTCCAAACTGGCCCCAATGGGCCAAAAAAGACCTTTATTGTTTAGCTCAACTGCATTTAAAGAAATAGAACAAAGATACTCTGAATGGGAAAAGGGACTTATATTTTTAGTTCAAGCAGTTAAAGAAGTTGAGAAAATAAATCAGGGACAACCTGTGCAAGCTAGAGGACCTTTTAATTTACTAGAAGCAATCCTAGAGGGGACAAAAACCCAATATCAGAAAATAGTATGCCTACCTAACAGGAGTTGCAGAAAATACACAATTAACTGAAGGACCCAGTAAGGTTTCCAAATTACAGATGCCCATAAACACAGACCCTTTAGTGTTACAACAACCTTTTAAATCTTCACCCATTCTGGATGCACCACCCCTCACTGTGGGTACACCGCTTTCTTGCAGTGAGAGGCCCAAAACTGAACACAGTATGGAAGGTGCGGCCTCACCAGTGCCGAGTACAGGGGGACGATCACTTCCCTAGTTCTGCTGGCCACACTATTCCTGATACAAGCCAGGACGCCATTGGCCTTCTTGGCCACCTGGGCACACTGCCGGCTCATATTCAGGCGGCTGTCGACCAACACCCCCAGGTCCTTTTCTACCAGGCAGCTCTCCAGCCACTCTTCCCCAAGCCTGTTAGCGTTGCATGGGGTTGTTGTGGCTCAAGTGCAGGACATGGCACTTAGCCTCGTTGGAACTCATTGTCCTGGTTTTGGCTGGGATCGAGTTAACTTTCTTCCTAGTAGCTGGTATAGTGCTGTGTTTTGCATTTAATATGAGAATAATGTTGATAACACACTGATGTTTTAGTCATTGCTAAGTGGTGCTTATGCTAAGTCAAGGACTTTTCAGCTTCCCATACTCTGCCAGCAAGGAGGTGCACAAGAAGCCGGGAGCGAGCATAGCCAGGACAGCTGACCCAAACTGGTCAAAGGCATATTCCATACCACATGACCTCATGCTGTCACGTCCCACCTGGGGAGGAGGGGGGAGGAGTGACTAAGGTTCACAAATCCTCTCGGTGTGGATTAAGGTGGGCCAACACTCAAGGTCCGTACACGAACACCAGCTTTAAGAGAAAGCTTCTATAGAGACAGAGGTGGAGTACAAATATTTGATACCCACCAACCCTCTCACGATTATATCCACCCCAGCTATGCAGCTAAGCTATGCAGCTTTATGGAAAATCAAGGTAGGCCGTGCAGTACTCTTAACTACAATTTATCAACTTTGACGACTTAATTACCTTAGGAGAAGTGAAAAAGAGAGAGGGAGAGAGAGAAAAAGAGGAGAATCACCAGTCCTGGATGCAGTGTTGGACCTGTCAATGGGGTTATTTGGTGGAAAGAGCCCCCGAGAGCGAGTGAGAGTCCCTATTTATGGATTTCAGTCTCTGGACTTCTGGAACCTTCTCTCGTCTCCACTCTTCCAGGAGTGGACTTCTGGAACCTTCTCTCGTCTCCACTCTTCCAGGAGTGGACTTCTGGAACCTTCTCTCGTCTACCACTCTTCCAGGAGTGGTAGAGATACCAGTCGAATTAAGAGGGGCAACCAGTCAGACCAAGAGGAGTGATACCAGGACCCTCCCCCAGGCAGTACGTGTGGGGGAGATAAGACACTTCACGGACTCTGGGGAATGGGGCCGAGGCTCCACAGGGCTCCCTCCCTTACCCTCACTCCAGGCTACCGTCCGGTCCTGGGTCCTAGCGACCATCACTCTGCATTGTGGTTTTAGCACCAAGGCTGTTTGAGACATCTCGTTGTTTTGCACTAGCAATTCTCTACACATGCTTAGTATATAAACTGGGGGCAATTGGCCAGGGGGCAGTGATCACTGCTTGGAGACTGGCTGGGCATCGGTTGACAGGTGGTGAGCAGTTGCATCACTTGTTTTTCCTGTTTTTTTTTTCTCTGTCTCTTTGTATTGTTTTCCTTTTTATTATTATTATTAATATTATTATAATTATTTTATTTTACTTTATTTGGTTTTATTTATTTTATTTTATTTCAATCATTTAACTGCTTTTATCTCAACCCACGAGTTTTCTTACTTTTACCCTTCTGATTCTCTCCCCCATCCCACCGGGGCTGGGGATACCATTACTGTAGATACTAGCAATCACTCAAATATTTGTGTTTGTAACTTTGCTAAAGTTGTGGGATGCAACTTTAATTATTCAGCTCCTGTTAGGTCTTATCAGTTGTTACAATCTAATTATACATTGAGTCAAGATTTATTGCCTGCCCCCATCGGAATGAATCTTACATTGGTGAAGAAACCACTACAACATGATGACCTGTGTCAACTGCTAGAACGCGTCTGAAACAATGTACACAAAACTCTAATCACCATTCGTCACGATACAGAAGAGAGACACCTGTCTTGGAAAGAGTGAAGAAGGATGGAGAACACCATTGGTGGGAAACTCTTCTTGGATGGTCACCAACAGCAAGGGGAGTTTTTAGTCTCATGCTTCACCCAGTTGTGATTTTACTAACTCTAACATTAATGTGTCTATTGCTTATAATCATATTCTATATAAAGGCGTGGTACACGATAAAACAAAAAACCCAGCTCCAACCACCCAAAACATACAAGCTAACACCCAGCAAATAGCAATACTTCCTCTATCTACTTACCTGTAGATGGACCTGTAAGTGCATAAATTATCAATATACTATTTATGGCACAGAGGCAAGAGGTGACCGTACCACCACTCTGTGAGAATATGATGAATTGACCATAGTCACGGGGTGGAGCATGACAGTGTGCTCCCCCCGCCCCCAACCTGACTTTATCTCCTGTAACCCTGCTCAAGCGAGAACCACCAGTGGTGGTCGTAATGGATGCATCTGGTCATGATGGCCGCGTCTGGCTCAAAGTGGATTTGGGAAACAGATAACAACACAATAGCCAAGGGCTAATTTGAACAACGTGCCCACCTAACCACAGTGCTGGTCAATGTCCGACTCAAGTCAAATTTGGAAGAAACTAAAATCTGTGGTCAGTATGCAAATATGACTATGAGTCAATCATCTTACCCCCATATATAGTGAGCAGCCCAAGAGCCCTTTGAGCTCTCCTGCACAGCAGCAGCCTGCACAACAGGATCTCCCCTCGAGTAGGGACGCCTCTCAAGGTTACGCGTGCTGCAGAGGTCCCTTACTCCTCAATACTGAGAGATTCCTTGCTGCAACAGATCCTCAGTAAGTGACTAATAGCTTGCTAAACATTGTAAGCTTCACTAAGATTGTATCTTAGATTGATTGTGCACATATAATCCTTTAGACACAAACTGTTGACCAAGTCTGGGATTAGGACTGGATCCAGCCACACCTAGACCCCTCTGAGTAGGAGTTTAGAAAGCAAAGGGGTCCTCTCTGAACCTCGTGACTCAACGGGAGGGTCTCCCCGATGCGTCTGACTGACTTACCCTGTCCTCTATGCAGTAAATAATCAAGTGTACCTTATCATAGAATCGTAGAATAGTTTGGGTTGGAAGGGACCTTTAGAGGTCATCTAGTCCAACCCCCTGCAACGAGCAGGGGCATCTTCAAGTAGATCAGGTTGCTCAGAGCCCCATCCAACCTGACCTTGAATGTTTCCAGGGATGGGACATCTACCACCTCTCTGGGCAACCTGTTCCAGTGTTTCAGCACCTTCATCGTAAAAAATTTCTTCCTTGTATCTAGTCTAAATCTACACTCTTTCGGTTTAAAACCATTACCCCTTGTCCTATCACAACAGGCTCTAAAAAGTTTGCTTTTTTTTTGCTAAAAAGTTTGTCCCCATCTTGCTTATAAGCCCCCTTTAAGTACTGAAAGGCTGCAATAAGGTCTCCCCAGAGCCTTCTCTTCTCCAGGCAGAATAACCCCAGCTCTCTCAGCCTTTCTAAATAGGAGAGGTGTTCCATCCCTCCATCCCAAATGGTCAGAGACCATTTTTGTGGCCTTCCTCTGGACCTGCTCCAACAGGTCCATGTCTTTCCTGTGCTGAGGGCTCCAGAGCTGGATGCAGTACTCCAGGGCGGGTCTTATGAGAGCAGAGTAGAGGGGGAGAATCACCTCCCTTGACCCGCTGGCCACGCTTCTTTTGATGCAGTCCAAGATACGGTTGGCCTTCTGGGCTGCAAACGCACATTGTCGGCTCACGTCCAGCTTTTCATCCACCAGTACCCCCAAGTCCTTCTCCGCAGGGCTGCTCTCAATCCCTTCATTCCCCAGCCTGTATTGATACTGGGGGTTGCCCCAACCCAGGTGCAGGACCTTTCACTTGGCCTTGTTAAACCTCATGAGGTTCTTGCGATCGAATCTTGTTAAACCAGTCTCATTTACTGTTAAACTTTGTTAAATCACTGGTTTGTGTCAATAAACATATTGCTGCTTCTCTCTTATGAGTAAAGTGCATCACTCCATCCACAACACAGGTGGAGAATCCTGACCTTGCTCTTGCTAAATTTCATATGGTTGGTGATTGCCCAGCTCTCTAGCCTATCCAGGTCTCTCTGTAAGGCCTGTGTACCCTTGAGGGAGTCCACAGCTCCTCCTAGTTTAGTATCAATGAATGACCTAAATATTTATCTGGAAAAAAAGCTAGGATAAAATACTTAGTTTTTCTAACATCATTTAGGGAGAAGGAGACAAGCAAATAGTTGCCTCATTTGCTCACAATTTGCTAATTATTTATGTTAATGTATTTATCTCCCTCTTTACAATTCCATACTTTCTTGGTGATTTTGCTGCTCCTAAAAAATAATATCTCAGCCCCTCCTCCACGAAGGAGGCATTCAGACAGAAATAAATAATGCAAACTGTTTAATTTAATATTAAAACAACCACATCATGTCTGACTTTGAAAATCTAGAGCACAGAAATCCACCTCTTACCTAGTAAGGATTAATCTGTAACTAGTGGAGAGAAATAGATATTTTCTTGGCATTTATCTCACGGATGAGATGATAGATAATTCCTTTGGAATTTCTGTTTCTCTCTGTAATGACTACAACCAGTCAACAATTAATTAAAATATAAATGGCTACTTGTTAAGCATTTTAATCTGAACACATTAATACCTCCAAAGGTGGAACAATTGTACTAGCTCAGTAAGAAACAGATAACAATAGTTAAAGGGTAACAGTGTCAAAAATTAAAACTCACTCATCAGTTGCTGGTCCCTTCTAGTACAAGGGTGTTGTCCCCTCCTACAGGCTCCAAACAGCATCAGCTTCTTAGGTTAGCTGTGAAGGGCTAGTGAGTTACTGAAGCTTCAAACAAGAAAATTGCCTGAGAGAAAAACAATGGGGTGGACTCCTTGCAACACTTGCTCTGCTGATACTGCTGTCTTAGGTAGTTCCTGGCCTCGGGGTATAGGGTCTGAAGCTGTTGCTGCTGGGGTGATTCTCTTTTTTCTATAGCAATGCTCTTTCACTACAGTAATTCACCAAGTAATGAAAGAGTTTCTGCTTTATACTGCAGCACAGGTGAAGTCTGAGGTTAAGCTATTCGCTTTAGCTGGTTGTGTAGGAAGGCTTCATCTGCAGTTGACAGAAAGATGTTCCTTCATGGGCAATTTCATCTAAAGCATCTTAGACATTCATATTAGGCTGCAGTGTGCCACTCCAAACAGGTAAGAAAGGGATTGGTGCCTATTGATGAAGGTAACTCAGCTATGGGGTTCTGTTAGTCCATCATCCTAAGGGCAGGAATCTAAATTTGAGTCTGCCTTTATAGTCAGTGAAGAGAATATACATCCAGGCTCTTAGACAAGAAAGAGGTCGCTACAGCATTCAGATCTTAGAAAAGTAGGTCAGGTTGGTAGACAACTCCACGACACAGAGAGACAAAGATGTGTATTACCTGTAGTTTCTTTATGCACATGCTGCAGAAGGACATCTGCCAAAGTAACTCAATGTGGCAGGATATTTTTACCCTTTAAGTGCCAAAGGTCAGACTTAAAAAGATTGAAAAGAAGATTAAAAAGAAAAAGGCACTCTACTACAAATATAAAAGGACAATTATACAATTCCTGGTGTATTGGGTGTACGTGGCAAGGTTTCAGTAGCGGGGAACTGCAGCTCATGGAAAGCCCACACTAGACCAGGTTTATCCTGAGAGGCTGCAGACCCCAGAGAAGACCCACGCTGGAGCAAAGGAAAAGTGTGAGGAGGAAGGAGCAGCAGAGGTAAACTGTTATGAACTGATGGTAACCCCCCATTCCTGGTTGAGCCCAGGAAAAAGGGGAAGGTGGGGGGAAGCTGTTTTAGTTTTGTCTTTGTTTCTCACCATCCAATCTATTTTAACTGGCAATAAATTAAGTTAATTTTCCCCAAGTCACTCGGTTTTGCCCATGACGGTAATTGGTAAGTGACCACCCTGACCCACAAGCTTTTCTACCGTATTTTCTCACCCTGTCCTGTCCTGTCCTGTTGAGAAGGAGGAGTGAGAGAGCAGCTGGGTGAGAGCCTGGCAGCTGGCCAAAGCCAGGCCACCACACATGGCTAAAGGCATTTGCATTCACACGAATGAGAGAATTCACACAAATGAGAAAGCCACTAAACTCATGGCAGACCAGAAGCAGGATAAGATCTGCATGGTGTACAGTCAGGGAGTGGGGGCTCAAGTCAAACCTTTTGCAACAGGACAAAATTAATGGCTCCTCTGTGACATTTCCCAGCTGTGATGCACTGGTACAAGAGCTTTCTTCTTGTTCCACTCGTTTGACTTGTCTTTCTAGATTTTTCAGGATACAAAGCTAGACTTTGCTGGAGTTGATTAAGTGTTAAATACTTCAGTCTTGAATTGACATCACCTAACTTTTCACCTGTGTCTTACGCTGAGTTACCACACCATCATGGAGAGTGCTTCAGATGACCAGCAGACATCTACCAAAAGAAATCTACCATTTCCAGAATAAAGTGGACAAAAGCAGTAAAAAAAAAAAAAAAAAAAAAAAAAAAAGTCTGTAAGATAAGCCGTTATTGTACTACTGCTTGGCATATTTAGGGTTATGTGATACATTGGTATCCTATTGCAATGCTCTATATTCGTAACACCATTGCTACTCAAGGATTTTTTAATGATCTCTTGAAAGTCTCTTCGGCTACTGGGAAATCAACATACGTCAAATTCCATTTTTTTTCCCTAATATTGGTAAACTAGATAAGAAAAAGAATAAGAGAATATCCTATTATTACTGTTAACAATTATATCACTTACTTGTACAACACTGAACATGTGGAAGGAAAGTTTGCTTATACTATACTTAGACTGCTAGTATGTCCTAAAACATACTGCATGTTTATATAGACCATGGATAACAAAAGATCACTTAACATATGATTTCATCATACCAAAAAGTTTCTGCCTGGAGACCTGATCCTACTGGGAGCACATGAAAATTCAAATACCTCCACCCATTAGTTGTAGGAGCCTTTGGAAGCAGAGAGGAGACGCTGCCTCTTACAGAGGAAAACAAAGGGATTTTTTTGTTTTTTCTTTTTTTCTCTCTATTCATAATTTCTCTTCCTCTCTGCCTTTGGAATTATTGCCCCTACTGAAGAGAGAGAGAGAAAACTCTACCAGTTTTAGTAACATAAGGTAATATTTCAATTTCTATTCCTGAATTCTTAGTTGGTTCCTAAGGCAAAACCAAAACATAAGTGTGTTTCCATGGTTTATTTTTCTAATTGGAGCCTGGAGCTCCAATTATGATATATAAGAGGAATCTATCCCACCTACCTTTAGGCACTGTCAATGCAGATTTTTACATCTGAATTACTCACTCGCTCATCCGAGGGAAATAGGAGCCTCTGCGGCATCAGCGATTCGTATTATTTTAGATGTCTATGGCGGAGAAACATGAATTATACTGACAGTAGACTTGCTTATTTCTATTGTCTGTAGAAAACTTTGGCAACTGTAGCTGCCTATTTTGCTGATAAATATGTTGAACAAATGAATCACAGTGTCTGTACTTTCTCCTCTCCTCATTTTCTCTTTTGTCATTGCTAAGGAAAAGAAAAAGGCATTTTCAGAAATCCTAAAAAGCCAAAGACTCCAAAATCTTAAGCTACTTTATCATTATTAGTGATACGGTTTGAGTGCTGTGTAGGTAGCGAGAGTCTTCCTTCGTCTGTGGATGGAAACCACAATCCCACTGGACATACAGATATCTTCATGGGACTCTAAGCAATTTATTTCTCATTATTATTTTGGAATTTTTGTTACACATATATATACACATATTTTCTCATCTCATGCACGTGAACCCTGAAGACAAAATGTTAATCTTTAGTTCTCTAAGAGTAAAACTGAACTCCATGATCCTGCAGGCCACATTATCTCAATCCCAATGGTGTAAACACAGAAAAAAAAATATGATTCTATTATTCTCTTTATGTGTCTTTCAAAAATCAGCCAAGTATGTTTTGGCTGAAACAGTCCAGGAAGTTTTCCAGACAAGTAATTCTGTTAGCAGATCTGATGAGACGATAAATTCCCAGAAAAAGGCGTAGATGCAGGCGAACACTTTTATGTGGGCAGCTGTTTGTATGCTGAGCATCTTTTTACTCCGCAGAGCTTATCTTAAATGAAAACTCAGAATATGGGCTTTATATGATTTGATGAAACAAACGTAAGTGCATGAACACTTTTATTAATTTAAATTTGTTTAGGTTTGGATTGTACTTTTGCAGGGTTAACAATGAAAAGAATGTAGGTAGATCACTGCTGCTTGAGTCAAACCAGTAGGTGGCAAGCCACACGATCTCCGTATCACCTAGCTTAGAGCACCAATAATTAAATGAATTTCGGTTAATTCCAGCTATCCAAAAATTTGGTCATTGTATACTCACTTCATTATCAATGATACCACCAAGCCTGGCATCCTTGGACGTCCATCTTAGAAGGAAAGAAATTGTGCTTCTGTCTTGTGCTGCGTTTCTCATCATTAAATATAAAGTGACTCTAAGATGACTGGCTCAAATGTAGATGTCTATAGACACTTAGATGCTGAAGTTAACTGGGAGACATCTGGCCCATCCAAAGTGAAATTCTCCTGTCTCATCATAGATGCCACTGTTACGCTAAGGTGACCTGCCCTTTGGAGGTATCCATCTCTTTCTGTATAAAATAAACACAGAATGGTTATCTGAAATTTGTATGTCTATCTTCTGTTCACCTAATTTAGAGAAGATGAATCCCAGCCTGTGACTGTTAAAAATGATCTTGTACAGGTTCCCCAGCTGAGATGTTTTACACTGGGGTCACTCTCATATCCAATCCAAGTTTCGCCTCGTGTTTTAAACCCCATTTTACTTGCAACTGTAGCTATTTCTGAGACCACAAGTCTGTCCCAAGCTACTAATCCTTTTGTAGTGTAGGTTTTTGCGTTTTTTTTTCTCTTTTAGGATGGGACCCGTTGAGGAAATGAAGCCAGGAAACCAAACCGTCACGACTCACTTCTTACTTTGGGGGTTTGCCTTCCATGGCAAGATGCAACTCCTGTTTTTCACGCTGATTTCCATCATGTTCCTGGCCATCTTGATAGGAAACTTTCTCATTGTTGTGATCACAACCATTGACCCTGTCTTACACATGTCCATGTACCACTTCCTAAAGAATCCTGCCTTGACAGAGACCTGCTACAGCCTGAGCATTGTCCCCAAGATGCTTGTGATTCTGCTGGTGGAGAGAAAAATGATTTCCTTCACATCTTGTGCCTTGCAGCTCAACTGCATTGTTCTTTTTGTCACCTGTGAGTGTTTCCTCTTAGGTGCAATGGCTTATGACCGGCAAGCGGCAATATGCCATCCAGTGCTTTATGCCACCGTGATGAACAGGGATCGCTGCTTCAAGATGGCCATTAGGTCTTGGCTGTCTGGTGTCCCTGTGACTCTGGACTTCACGACATGGTTATTCACCCTGCCCTTCTGTGGGAGAAATAAGGTCGATCATTTCTTTTGTGATGTTTCTCCTGTGTTGAAGCTGGTGGGTGCAGACACAGCCTTGCTTGCACTACTGATTTTTATTGCTATTGTCATAATAGTGACGATTCCCTCTTCTCTGATAGCCATCTCTTACCTTCACATTATCCATGCAGTTCTTCAGATACCCTCAGCTGTGGGCCAGAGGCGAGCCTTTTCCACCTGTGCAGCTCACCTGGTGGTAGTGACTCTTTTCTACAGCACAGCTGGCATCACTCACCTGCGACGCAAGTCCAGCCTCTCATCCAGCATGAAGAAAATGGTTTCCCTGTCTCACGCAGTTGTCACCCCCATGCTCAACCCCATCATCTACGGCTTGAGGAATCAGGAAGCCAAGCAAAGCCTGAGCAGATGCATCGACAAGTGGTTACTTAGGAAGCAGATGGCTGTTTTTTCTCCATCCAGGCGATGGATCCCTTGTAGCTGCACAGAACATAAGTGTTTCCCTAGTAAAAGAATTAAATGGAATTTATGAATGAAGTGAAATGCCTTTCAAAAAGACCCATGCTACTTTAGCAATCCTTTGCTGTTAAATCCATAAAATATCTGGCCTTTTTTACTCGGTGTATTAGAACAAATAAATTGTTGTTACCTCTGGCCTCACAAACAAATAAGTAAACCTGACTCAGCGTAGGAATATTACAAAAGTGGATTATAAAATTCTTATCCTCCCCCATCATTCTACCTCTATGTCCATAAGTATATGATGTCTCTGGCTTGGGAAAAAAGAAGTTTGTTTTCCTCTCCATGAAAGCAGAAGTGATAGCCTGCAACTTTTCCCCCTCAAAAAAAAAAACAAACCAACAAACACCTCAAAAATGAGTTGAGAAACAAGCTAGTACCTTATGATTGGAGGGGAGGAGCTGTGTCTCCTGGAAGTGTCCTTCCTACTGATGGGAGAGACCGGGTTCAAGTCTAGACTTGATCTGATTTTTTTCCCTCTCAGAACAAAGATCTCTTTCCCAAACTAGCTAGTAACTTGCTCAGTTCAAAACAGAAAGGGTAAACTGAAACATTGTCAGCCAGCTGCAGTAGCTTTGTTGTAATTAATTCCCTCCTCATGTTGACTGAAAGAAAGCTATGGGAGAGGATTGTTTCTTAATCATTGAACCTGATACTTTCTGTCTGATTCTTTTTCTGGCTTGCCAGATGGAGTGTTCATCAAAGTGAAATGTGACTTGCACTTTTATTTTCTCTCTGCTTATTTCGATCTAACTTCAACCCCAATTCTGGTCTTGCTTATATCTGAGCAGCATTTTCTCTTCCAATTTGTGTGATTAATACCTAATTTACACCACTGTCTCTTAGACCAGAAGTAACAAAGGCACTCTACCACAAATACAAAAGGACAATTACACAACTCCTGGTGTATTGGGTGTATGTGGCGAGGTTTTGGTAGTGGGGAACAGCAGCTCATGGAAAGCTCATGCTAGAGCAGGTTTATCCTGAAGGACTGCAGCCCCCAGAGAAGGCCCACACTGGAGCAGGGGAAAAGCGTGAGGAGGAAGGAGCAGCAGAGGCAAATGGTTATGAACCGACCACAACCCTCCATTCCTCATACCGCCTGCGCAGCTTGGGGCTGGGAGGAGGTAGAAGATTTGGGAATGAAGGAGTGAAGTTGAGCCTGTGAAGAATAATGAGGGGTGGGGGAAAGGTGCTTTAGTTTTGTCTTTGTTTCTCACCATCCAATCTATTTTAATGGGCAATAAATTAAATTAGTTTTCCCCAAGTCAGTCTGTTTTGCCCGTGATGGTAATTAGTCAATGATCTCCCAGTTCTTACCTCAATTCAAGAGCTTTTTCATCTTATTTTCTCCTCCTGTCCTGTCCTGTGGAGGAGGGGGCATGAGAGAACAGCTAGGTGGGAGTCTGGCTGCAGTCCAAGGTCGACCCACCACAGTAGTATGAGTTACAAGTGTTGGTAAGAGGGGATTTTGGGAATAAGAAACAGATAAAATGGGAAATAAAAAGAAAGGTATGGGGTAGAAGGATGAAATATTTTAATGCAGTGTGGGTTAGGTAAGAGGAAAGGTTTGAGTAGGCTATAGAAATGAAACAACATGTGAATGGGATGGTCAGAGGATCCTTCGATGTATCAGATAATGTTGGACCTGAGCACAACACAGATGGTGTGGAATAAGGGGTGGAGATTGTACTGTGTCTGGCTGGGATGGAGTCAACTTTCTTCATAGCAGCCCCTATGGTGTGTGCTTTGCCTTTGTGGCTCAAACACCAATATTTTGGCTGTTGCTCAATAGTGCTTGTACCGAGTCAAGTCTTTCTCTTCAGTCCCACCCCCCACAAAGACCAGTAGGCTGGGAGTAGGGAAGAGGCTGGTAGGGGGACACAGCCAGGACAGCTGACCCAAACTGCCCAAGGGGATATTCCGTACCATATGTTGTTTTGCTCAGCAATAAAAGCTCAGGGAATGCAGGAGGAAGGGGGAATGTTCATGGTTAAGGTGTTTGTCTTCACAAGCAACAGCTAGGCATGCTGAGCCCCTGCTTCCTAGGAAGTGGCTGGACATCTGCCTGACGACGGGAAATAGTGAATTAGTTCATTTTTTGCTTGTGTGTACGGCTTTTGCTCTCCTTATTGAACTGTCATTACCTTGATCCACGAGTCTTTTCACTTCCCTTTGATTTTCTCCCCACGGGAGAGGGGAGTGGGCAAGAGGTAGGAGGCTTACACAGTTGCAGAAAAGAATAAACTGAGTCACTTGGCCTTTTGCAGTTAACCCACTCCCTCATACAAACAGTTTTCCACTTTTACTTCTGCGTTCAGTAAATACCTTGTGCTTGTATAAACATGTCTTCAGTTGAAACATATCCTCCCAAAGCTCCTGTTTGTGGTGTTATGCTGGCATGGAGCCTGAAGTCACCGCATCCTGACACTTTGGTTCTCATTTGGACAGCGTGAATCTCTCCTCTGAACATAGCGAGTAGTCATGGGCCATTAAACAAAGCTAGCAAAGGCAGTGTAGACATAGCCTATATGGTGAAAAAATTTGAACGCCTTTGTAAGGATATGTGGAAGGGCAGTGCCTGCTCCTTTAGAACTACCTGGTCAAGGACCTTTTTCAATGCAACAAGGGATGATGAGAAAGGGAGGAAGCAATGAACAAGAACTTACAGGGACACAAATCTGACCGACAAATGATAAGGGAGACAGTGAGGAGAACCCAACCTGGTCAATCAATGACCCAATGAAGGGGAAACAAAGGGAAGGTAGACTGAAGAGGGTATAAAATGGGCTGGTCACATGTAAAACGGGGCCAGTCAGTGCACTTGTCTGGCTAAGCGCTGCACCTCATCTCCACAGTCTGTCCCATCATCTTATATGTTCTTATTAAATCTTTTCTCAGCTACCGCTGGGCCCTGTGTGTCTGTGAGTGAAAATTTGTACCAGCTGGAGTCAGACTGGGGGTGTGGATGCCCTGCAGCCTGTGGTGTCAGCTACTGGAGCGAGTGAGGTCACAGAAGGAGAATAACCAAAACTGTCTTAGAATTTGAGTGGTATGTAGGGCAGCCAAATCTCTGTATTGCTCCTACATGTTTGTGTGGGAGGCTGTTTTGCTTCAGAAAGGTGGTATCCTGGTATGGACCCCTTGGGGTGACTCCTGACTCCCCTGGCTCAAACAAGAAAGGAAGTGCATAGAAGGTGGAAACAGGGACAGGCAAACCAGAAGGAATATGGACCATGCAGGGATGGAGTTAGGAAAGCCAGCGCCCAGCTGGAGTTGGAACTAGCAAGGTACTGGAAGAGCAAGAAGAAGAGTTTCTAGATGTACATTGACAGAAAAAGGAAGGGTAAGGAAAATGTAAGTCCACTGGTCAATGGGCAGCAGACCTCGTGACCTAGGACATTGAAAAGGCTGGGGTATGCAATGCCTGTTTTGCCTTACATTTCACTGATAAGGTGTGCCTTCAGGGTCCCCAGTTCCTTAAGCCTACTAGCAAAGTATGTGGGAGCGAAGCAGCATGAGCAGGATAAGAAGACACAGCTAGAGCACTTAGGTCAATTGTACATACAAAAGTGCGTGAGACTGGATGGGAAACACCCAAGGGTTGTGTTGAAGGAACTGGTTGATACCCCTGCAAGTTCACTCTCTTTTGTCTTTGAAAGGTCATGGTGACCACAGGAGGTCCTGATGCCTGGAAAAAGGCAAACGTCACACCCCTCTCCAAAAAAAGGCAAGAAGAAGGAGCTGAGGAACTACAGTCTCACCTCAGTACCTGGGAAGGTGATGGAATAAATCCTTCTAATAGCCGTTCTGAGGTACATGAAGGACAAGAAGGTCGTTGGGAACAGCCAGCATGAATACAACAAAGGCAAATCAGGCCTGATCAATCTGACTGACTTCTATGATGAGATAACTGTCTGGACAGACATGGGAGGGCAGTGGATGTTGTATACCTTACTTTGAGCAAGGCCTTCAGTACAGTCTCCTACAGACTCCTTACATCTAAATTTGGAAGATATGCACTGGGCAAGTGGGTAATAATGTCAATGGTCAGGATTGCCAGGCTCAAATGGCTATGTGGTAAGAAGTCCTGCTAGCAGCTAGTTACTAGTGGTATTTCTCAGGGATCAGTACTGTGGCTACTACAGTTTAATTTCTTTATTGACAATCAGAATGATGGAATAGAGTGCACTCTCAGCATGTTTGCTGATGCTTCCAAACTGGAGGGAGTGGTGATGCATTGGAGGGAAGAGCTGTCTTCAGGAGGACATTGACAGGCCAGAAAAATGGTCTGACTGGAACCTCCTGAGGTTCAACAAAAGCAAATGAAAACTTGCACATCTGGGAAGAAAGGAACAACCCCACGTCACAGGGCAGGCCAGGGGATGTCGGGTCCTGCACTTGGACCACAACAACCCCATGCAACGCTAACAGGCTTGGGGAAGAGTGGCTGGAGAGCTGCCTGGTAGAAAAGGACCTGGGGGTGTTGGTCGACAGCCGCCTGAATATGAGCCGGCAGTGTGCCCAGGTGGCCAAGAAGGCCAATGGCATCCTGGCTTGTATCAGGAATAGTGTGGCCAGCAGAACTAGGGAAGTGATCGTCCCCCTGTACTCGGCACTGGTGAGCCCACACCTCGAGTACTGTGTTCAGTTTTGGGCCTCTCACTGCAAGAAAGATACTGAGGTGCTGGAGCGCGTCCAGAGAAGGGCAACGAAGCTGGTGAAGGGTCTACAGCACAAGTCTTATGAGGAGCCACTGAGGGAACTGGGGTTGTTTAGTCTGGAGAAGAGGAGACTGAGGGGAGAGCTTATCGCTCTCTACCACTACCTGAAAGGAGGTGGTAGCGAGGTGCGGGTCGCTCTCTTCTCCCTAGTAACAAGCAATAGGACTAGAGGAAACAGCCTCCGGTTGCACCAGGGGAGGCTGAGATTGGATATTAGGAAAAACTTCTTCACCGAAAGGATAGTCAGGCACTGGGACAGGCTGCCCAGGGAAGTGGTTGAGTCCCCATCCCTGGAGGTATTTCAAAGATGTGTAGATGTGGTGGTTAGGGACGTGGTTTAGTGGTGGATTTGGCAGTGTTAGGTTAACAGTTGGACCTGATGATCTTAAAGGTCTTTTTCAACCTAAACAATTCTATGATTCTATGACTGGGTAGAAAGCAGGTTTGCAGAAAAAGCAGCTTTTGGGCGTTTGGTGGGCAAGAAGTCAAATGTGTGCCAGCAGCATGTTCTTGCTGCAAGGAAGTCCAAATGCATCTTGGGCTGCACTGGCAAGAGCACAGGCAGCCGGTGGAGAGTACCAATCCTTCCCCTCTCTATGGCACTTCTGAGATCACATCTGGAAGAATGTATCCAATCTTGGACTGCCCAGTACTGGAAAGACATTGCCTAGTGGAGCAAGTCCAGTGGGGGAACACAGGGACACCAGGGTGATTAGTGGTCTGACACACTTCAAGGACCAGGAGGCTCTGGGAGACTGGGTTTCTTCATCCTTGTCCCTCCCTAGGGGAAGGAGATCATATTGCTATCTGCAACTACTTAGTGTGGGTGTGGATTCTCTTAGAGACAATGGGGGCAAGTATTTCTCAAAGGAGCGCAGTGATAAGATGCAAGGTGATGGGCGCAAGTCGGAACATGGGAAATTTGGATTAG
>NW_028121150.1:0-46000 GCF_965183815.1 Platalea leucorodia
AAAATAAAGCTTTGGTTATAAGGCCTGGAAGGTGGATTGCTGAATCGGGGAGCAAGACTAAGAGAAGTAGATTTTGAGATCATCAGGAATCTCTGTGAAGAGTTGGGAGTGGAAGTCGTGCATGGAGTTCTAAACTTGGCAGCGGCCAGCAGTAATCAAAAATACCAGGTCAGGTTTCCCAACAGTCCTAGAAATTCTCCATGAGTCTTAAATACGCCTTGTAGAGGTCTCCCCTTTCATACGGATGAATCGCTCAAAACCCTCTGAGGCTCGGTGTGTGAATATTATTCTTTTCGATGACTGAAAGATGAAGACACACGCTGCATTCCAGGTAAAGAAGAGTGGATGCTCGCACCTTACTCGTACACATTTTTGCCCTTTTTTTTTAAATCATTCCCTATTTCAGTGAGGAAAATAGTTCTCTGGATCCCACCTAGTAGCATCCAGCCATATATTCTTGCTGGTTAATCCCCCTGAGGGAAAAAAAGACTGGAAGCACTGAAATAAAAGTCTTTCATGCCTCGTTCCGTGGAGAGTGAAGCTACGATCTGACTTTGCAGGAACCTCTACGAGCAGAAGACAACCTGCCTTACCCTACAGGCAGTCCCGGGCAGTTTGTGGGCGTGTGCTGGATGTCAGCAGTGCCTCTGCAAGGGTGATGACACCCAGCTGGGATCAGCGATCCATAAGGGCATTTGACTCCTGCAGCCCCGGGACAGCAGAAAGGCCGGTAACGCTTTGGGACACCAGAAGCTTCCGAGGTGTCCTCTTGCAGGACGGCATCAGGCTTTGAGTAGCGCTGTTAAAGCTGTTGCTGAGTCCAGCCTGACTTTTGGAAGCCAGGATGAAAAGTTGCGACGGGACCGTGAAGCTTGCGGAGGCCTCGTTTGGGGGAAGGAGAGGTGCTTGTCCACAGGAGCGCGGAGTTTGCGCTGCCGTTGGTGGAAACGGCGAAGCTGAGTCTGTCGGCCTGACGTTGGCGTGTTGGGCAGGTTTCTAGAATCTCTCTCTCAGTGATTGCTCAAATGGCTTCCTACAAGCCTAATTTAATATGCAAAATGAATGTTAAAGGCTCTGATTCAAACTGAGAAAAGCGTGGCAGACATGCTGAGAACGTCCTCCTTATCTCTAGCTCTAGTAGTACCCGAGTGCCGTTGATTTTTTCCAATTTTGGAGGCCGCTGTAATGTTGGATTGGAATCGGATACAAGCTGGATGAAAAGGACCACCTTCATCAGGGTTACCACAGGCTTGAGAAGGCCTGCCCGTCACTCTTGGTGGAACCACGACACAACAGGCACCCAGAACACCGCCACGATGCTGTGCTGAAGAATCGTCTTCTTTCCTCTTTCTAGAGGATCTTGCCGAGAAGTGTCTCCTTTGTCAAGCAAGGCTTTCTCCAGAGTGGTCACCGGCAATGACTGTGAAGTCGGAGCAGCATCGGAGAGCTGAGAGGAGTGAGCCTCCTACCAGGATCAGGGTGACACCGTGCTCTCGTCGCCGTGGGAGCGAGATGTTTCTCCTGGACACAGAGGCTAGACCAACTCAAAGTGCGGTTATCCACGTCCCACTAACCAATGGTTTCTTGGTGGATGGCACGCTTCTTGTAGCTTCTTGGGAGGCTCTGCTGGCAGCATCATTTCTTTCTTTGCTCCTGCTGTGCAGATGTGCTGAGTAACTAACTGCAAATGCTCCTTGCAGGAGCGGAAGGTCTTTTTGGCTTTCCTTCAGATTGAAACGACCCCGACCTTTCTCTTGGCTGACAACAGCGTTCTGCTGTTAGGTACTGCAGAGGATTCCTCTGATTAACCCGAAGCCTCTTCTATGCCAACGCCTGTCTTATGGCCTGGAAAAGAGAAAAGCCAAAGAGAGCTGAGTGGCAGGATTGCTTTTCGCATGGGGTCGCATCCTCCTCCTTTTGACACCACGTCCCCAGCGCCCAACCTGCTCGTAGAGCCCGTGAGCACTCTGTATTTCTGACCGCTGAGCAGGCAGACTTCGGTGCGCTGACCTGGAGGGCGTAGTGGTATCTCCGGGCATAGGCCCCCATTGCTCTCGTTGCTGCAGCAAGAGAGGGCCTAGACCTGGGCATCCTGAGTCTTCGGGGGGCTGTTGGGCACATCCGAGTCTGACGGCTTGGGGTCTTCGCTGTCTCCATGGACTTGATCCCAAGGAGGCAAGCAGAGCGCATTCTGCTGCAGAGGCAGGCGCACCACTTGGAAGCACGAGATGCAGAACCGGCTCCTTCTGCCCACGCACCCTGTTGCGTCTTTGCAGGCAGCTACCGGCCATCCAGGGGAGCTCCTTGAAGGGAAAGGAGGGGAAAGAGAACCTAATTCCTCTGGACAAACCCAGAACAGTAGACTTCATTGCCAGAACCATTGAGAGGAGACAGAAGGTACCTGACACAGGCTGCCGCAGCGAGCGTGTTGGATGGGACCGTAGAGAAGCATCGCTCTGTGCACACCGATTCTCACAAGATTCATCACCGTGTGTTCACGGGACCACTGCCGAGTTGCTTTGGTGCTTACTTGAAGAGAGGCGGGTTACTCTGTCCTTTGAGAATAGACTTTTCACTTCTGTTGGCCTCATGAAACACACCCGAAGACCTTGTGGATGTTTCTGTCGGCAACTGACTGCAAGGCTTGTCGGGGATACCCAGGGGCCTGGCGGTCGCTTAGCTGCCTGGTCATTAGAGCCTGGGTCTTTGGTGGAGCCTGCAGGAACCTGGGAGCAAAGCAGCGTGGAGAGAAAGACAGAGGAGAAGGGGCAGAAGGGAGGGTAGGCATGAAAACAGGTCAGCCCTCTGCAGGGGCTGTTGCCTTTTGGTCTGCCTGCAGAATAAACGCTCAAAGAGGAAGGAGAAGCTTCCAGAAACATGTCCAGAAATACTTGGAGAAAGAGAAAAAGAAGCTGGCAGAAGAGAAAAAAAGGCCGGTGCAGGAGCCTTTCCCCACGGACACACCAGGCCCTGCGGGAGGTGGCGACGTGCATCCTGGGGCAGGTCGCCCACTTGGGAGCCCCCGCTGCAGAGTGGTCTCCCTGTGCTCACACCGCCTCCTCCCGCCGTGTGTCTGCAGCGAGCTGGCAGTGCTGCAGCGGCATCGGTCGGGGAAAGGGGCACGCAGCAGCCACCAACTGCGGGAAGCTGGACCCCAACCTGCACCCCCTGCTAGGCCAGGGAAGAGGAAGGCAGGACCGGTACGTGGCATGGGCTCCTGGGGGGACTGTGTCGTACCCACCTGTAGAAAAGCATAGTTATACGCGTGTGACGTCTTTCAAGACCCCTTAGCGTGTGCTTAGCTGACAGCTGAAGCGCTTCTCCCGAGGCTTTCTCGAGAGGCAGCCTTCTCTTCTGTCATCTCCAGAAATACCCACAGACTTGCTGTGGTGGTGTTTGCAGTGACGATAGCACTGCCAGGCTTGTCTGGGATAGCAAGCAGCTGGGTTGCTTTCAGCCCCGCGGTCACTTGGCTCAGGGCTCATTGCAGAAGGGCTCTGCAGTGGGTCTGTGAGGGCTGCGAGCAAAGCAGGGCTGATGGAGAGGCTGAAAAGAAGGGGCAGGAGGGAGGGGGAGAGCTCAAACCCCCCCAGCCCTCCGCCAGAGAGACTAACACTGCCTGCTGCTGCATTGCCATGGCCCTGCAGGCACAGCCCTGCACGTGCACGGAGGAGGAAGGACGCAAGCTCTGGGACTCCTTGTGCAAGAAGTTCCAGCAGAAGGTGAGGGCAAAAGTGGCAGCCCCGAAGGCTTGGAAAGAAGAGCGAGAGCAATGGCAGGCCCAGGTACTGCAGGCAGTGAGAAACACTAAGGAAAAGGGCATTCCTCTCCTGCTGGGGAGCCAAGGTGGGAAGGTCCCTAAGCCCTAGGAGCATGGGGGCTGACTGTCCTGTGTGGGGCCGTACCAGCTCGAGGTGCCTTCCCTGCTGCCCAGCGGCGTCTCCTGTGCTCATCCCTCTCTCTCTGTGCAGGGCTCCTGCATTCGCGGCACTCCAGAGTGGTGGGGAGAAGGATGAAAAGAGTCCTCCATGGAGGATGAGGAGAGCCCAGAGGACAAGTTGAGTCTGCGTTTCGGAGCCCTCACCTCTGAAAAGGTGAGTGTGGGCCAGCTTGAGGCCAGACCTGGGCCAGCTGGGGGCTGGTGGCCCAGCTGTGGGTGAGGGAAGCAAATCCCAGCACCACAGGGCTGGACACGGACAGCATCCCCTCCTTTCTCATGCCGTCGGAATGGCAGGGGTCAGTCCCTGGCGCCAGGTGCCTCTCTGCAGCCCCAAGCACAGCCGGCACTGAGGGGGCTGTGGGGTTGAATGGGACTGTGTGGGTGGGGGCGACTGGGAGAGAGGAGAGGCAGGAGTGTCTCGGTCGAGATGTGAGACTTTGTCCTTGCCGCGGTAGGAGCCTTTCCCCAAGGACCCAGTGGGCTTTGCGAGGAGCAGCGACACGCCTCCTCGAGAAGGTAGAGGGAAGAGTCCATTGCCATGGTGGTGAGGAGGAGTCCCTCAGGTAAGGATCTCCAAACATGCGCGGTGTTTGCCCCTGCCCGGCAGTGCCTGCCCTTCCTTCGACTCCCCACAGCCCCTGGGCAAAGAAGGTCTCCTCCTGACAGCCCTCGTGGCGTGGAGAGCAGCAGGCTGGGATTGCATTACAGGGACCATGGGCCTGCTCTCTCCAGACAGAAGCAGATCCCACCCCATGTGTCCTGACTAGACTTGCAGTGTTGCTCTGCACCTCTCTGTGCATACAAGGCTACAGAGCTTTGTATTCAACTCCTCAGCTCTGGGCAGCAGATGTAGTCCACATCGGTGAGTGCCAGGAGAGCCTCTCGGGCACAGAGGCTCCCCAGAGAGATGTCCAGCAAGAGCCTCCTCCAGGATGACGAGGGCCAGCGCCGGCCAGCCAGGCTGTTAACACCAACGCAACTCCTGGTCCCTGGCAGTGTGCCCTGCTGCGGCTGCACATCCCTGCTGAGGAGGAGATTTTCCCCAGGGGGAGAGGAGGTGTGAGAGTAGGGAAGTGGAGGAGGAGGAGAAGGAGGAGGAGGAGGAGGAGGAGGAGTGGTGGGCACCCAGGGGAGCAGAGCTGCAGGGGGAAGCTTCTGGGGGCTCTCAGAGCCAGGGCACGGCGGGGCGCCCAGGCCAGCACTGTCAGGGGTACCCAGAGCTGTGCAGGCACCACTGTGTGCCGCAGGGGCAATGATACCCCAGGCAGGAACCGTGCCTGGGGAGAGGGATGTTATAGAATCATAGAATCATTAATGTTGGAAACGACCTCTGAGGTCATCAAGTCCAACTGTTAACCTAACATCCTGGTCCACCTCTAAACCATGTCCCTAAGCACCACATCCACAGGGTTTTGAATACTTCCAGGGACTGTGATTGCACCACTTCCCTGGGCAGCCTGTTCCAATGCCTAACCACTCTCCATGAAGAAATTTGTCCTAATACCTAATCTAAATCTCCCCTGGCACAACTTGAGCCCAATTCCTCTTGTCCTATCACTTGTTTCCTGGGAGAAGAGCCTGACCCCCACCTTGCTACAACCTCCTTTCAGGTAGTTGTAGAGAGCAATAAGGTCTCCCCTCAGCCTCCTCTTCTCCAGGCTGAGCACCCCCAGCTCCCTCAGCCGCTCCTCATAAGACTTGTGCTCCAGACCCTTCACCAGCTTTGTTGCCCTTTGTCATGGTTTAAACCCAGCCAGCAACTAAGCCCCACACAGCCGCTCTCTCACTCCCCCCCGGTGGGATGGGGGAGAGAATGGGAAGAGTAAAAGTGAGAAAACTCATGGGTTAAGATAAAGACAGTTTAATAGGGAAAGCAAAAGACGTGCGCGCAAGCAAAGCAAAGCAAAGCAAAGCAAGGAATTCATTCACTGCTTCCCATGGGCAGGCAGGTGTTCAGCCATCCCCAGGAAAGCAGGGCTCCATCACACACAACGGTTACTTGGGAAGACAAAGGCCATCACGCCAAACGTCCCCCCCTTCCCTCTTCTTCCCTCAGCTTTATATAATGGGCATGATGTCATAGGGTAGCATAGCAGGGGAAGATGACCTTCATGTCTTTTAACTTTTTTAAGCTGATTCCACACGGGGACACTGTAGATAGTCCGTGGCATCTAGTAAGTGATTTCTCAAGCCTGAGGGCAGTCATCTCTTCATCGGTTGTGTCACCCTCTGGGCCCTACTGACTACTGACCATGCTTTGACTCTTTCCCTTGAACGTTACGTTGGTCAGACACAGCTTGAAGTAGCTTTTGGCATCACACTCTTGAGGGGCACTGAAGGTGCTCTAGAGTACAAAGATATCATGGTGGGGCATGGTGTAACAGGAATGCCTCAGGAGACCTTTCCCCTTCTTGAGGAGGATGAAAGCCAGGCTGGACACATGGTTTTGTTTGAGCAAATATGGGATGCTTTGTTCAGGCAACCACATAACCCAGTGGGACTTTTGGTACTGCTTGGGACTATTTTACATCCTCGGTAGCACCACTTTGTCCATAGGAGTCTTCTCAAGGCAATTCTCACTTCCTTATTCCTCAGGCTATAGATGACAGGGTTCAACATGGGGGTCACAACTGTGTAAAACAGGGCAAGGTATTTGTCGGTATCTACCGAATCCCTTGACCGTCGCTTTAAGTAGACAACTGTGGCCAAGCCATAGAAGAGCCTCACCACCCCAAGGTGTGACGAGCAGGTGGAATAGGCTTTGTGTCTGCCCAAACCTGAAGGCATTTTCAGAATTGCCCTAATAATTTGAATGTAAGAAGTAACTATGAAGGAGAAGGGAAGGATTACGAAGAGCAGGATGATGGTGTATAGCATCACTTGATTCCAGAACGTGTCTGCACAGGCCAGTTCCAGCAGAGGGGGGACATCGCAGAAAAAGTGATGGAGGTCATGGGATGCACAGAAGGGCAAAGTGAACACCTGGTAGGTCTGTCCTACTTGCACCGGTACGACAGCCACCCAGGACCCCACCACCAGTCTGATGCAGAGACCCCTGCTCATGACGAGGGTGTAGTGCAGGGGGTCACATATGGCTATGCAGTGGTCGTAGGCCATGGCAGCCAGGAGAAGGCATTCAATGCTGCCCAGCAAAACCAGGCAATACAGCTGGGCAGCACAGCCCAGGAAGGAGATCCTGCCATCTGCCCGCAGGAAACCCACCCACATTTCACCACCCACATTGTAAAAAAGTTCTTCCTTAGACCTAGTCTGAATCTACCCTCTTTTAGTTTAAAACCATCACCCCTTGTCCTATCACTATTGGCCCTGCTAAAAAGTCTGTCCCCATCTTTCGTCTAAGCCCCCTTTAAGTACTGAAAGGCCGCAATAAGGTCTCCCTGTGGCCTTCTCTTCTTCAGGCTGAACAACCCCAGCTCTTTCAGCCTTTCCTCATAAGAGAGGCGCTCCATCCCTCTGATCATTTTTGTGGCCCTTCTCTGGACCCGCTCCAACAGGTCGATATCCTTCTTGTGCGGAGGACCCCAGAGCTGGACACAGTACTCCGGTGGGGTCTCACCAGAGCAGAGTAGAGGGGCAGAATCCCCTCCCTCGCCCTGCTGGCCACACTTCTGATGCAGCCCGGGATACAGTGGGCTTTCTGGGCTGTGAGAGCACATTGCCAGCTCACGTCCGGCTTTCTGTCTATTGGTACCCCCAAGTCCTTCTCGGCAGGGCTGCTCTCAATCCTTTCATCCCCCAGCCTGTACTGATACCAGGGATTGCCCTGACCCAGGTGCAGGACCTTGCGCTTGGCCTTGTTGAACCTCATGAGGTTCCCACAGGCCCACCTCTCCAGCTTGTCCAGGTCCCTCTGGATGGCATCCTGTCCCTCAGGTGTGTTGACTGCACCACTCAGCTTGGTGTCATCTGCAAACTTGCTGAGGGTGCACTCGATCTCACTGTCTGTGTCATTGATGAAGACATTGAACAGCACTGGCCCCAGAACGGACCCCTGAGGGACACCACTCGTCACTGTTCTCCATCTGGACATCGAGCCATTGACCACTACCCTCTGGAGGTGACCATCCAGCCAATTCCTTATCCACCGAACAGTCCACCCATCAAATCCATATCCTTCCAATTTAGAGAGAAGGATATTGTGGGGGACCGTGTCAAAGGCCTTAAAGAAGTCCAGATAGATGACAGCCGTAGCTCTTCCCTCGTCCACTGATGTAGTTACTCCTTCACAGAAGGCCACTAGGTTGGTCAGGCAGGGCTTGCCCTTGGTGAATCCGTGCTGGCTGTCCCAAATCACCTCCCTGTCCTCCATGTGCCTTAGCATAGCTTCTAGGGGCATCTGTTCCGTGATCTTCCCAGGCACAAAGGGGAGGCTGACAGGTCGGTAGCTCCCAGGGTCCTTTGTACCCTTTTTAAAAATGGCTGCAATATTCCCCTTTTTCCAGTCCCCAGGGACTTCACCTGACTGCCATGACTCTTCAAATATCATGGAGAGTGGCTTAGCAAGTACATCAGCCAATTCCCTCAGGACTCTGGGATGCATCTCATCAGGACCCATAGACTTATGGACGTTCAGGCTCCTCAGGTGGTCACGAACCTGATCTTCTCCTACAGTGGGAGGACCTCTGCCCTCCCGATCCGCATCGCATGGCCCATTGACTCGGGAGGTGTGAGGAGAGAGGTTGCCAGTGAAGACTGAGGCAAAGAAGTTGTTGAGTACCTCAGCCTTCACCTCGGCTGTTGTTACCAGCTCACCACTTCTGCTCATCAGAGGGGGTCCACTTTCCTTAACCTTCCTTTTCTGGTTAATGTACCTATAGAAGCCCATTTCCATGAGCGCTGTGGAGAAAGGGGAACTAAGAGGCTATCTGTACTCAGGGAGAGGAAAGTCTTCTTCCATGTCATCAAGGAGGAGACTCCCAAAGCCTTGAAGAATGAAATCCCTCTCTCTCAGCTTGGGAGGAACAATTCCACCCAAAGAGAGATACCTTGTCCTTTTTTGAGATGCACTAAGATGGGCAGAGAGGCCTTCACAATGTTGCCAGTTTTAGCACCAAACCCTCAGGACACCGGCTTCCTTCTGGACTGGAAGGAGACAGTCAGGTGGCCCTTAGGCAGCAATGAATGATCTCTGCAAATCTCCCAGAGGTCTGCGATGAAGAGGCCAGGTGTCGATTGGTCAGTCAGGGCTCCCCTTGCAAGGGCAGAAGAGGAATCGATTCCTCTCCTCTACCTTTAGAAATCCATTTCTGCAATAAGTTGAACTGTGTCCTGAACTTCATTGACAAACCCAAGGAAAACTAAGGAGATTACTCTGACACTAAAAACCACCTATCCTTTAGGTGTCCAACATTGTAAAGACAAGGCGGGTAGCATGGAAGTAACTCCATGTAAGGAAGTAACTCCATGTAAGTACCAGGTGGAAGTGCCCTGAAGGGAGATTTAACCTCATGGACAGCCCGTGCTGGAGCAGGCTCCTGGGAAGAACTGCAGCCTGTGGAGAGGAGCCCACACAGAAGCAGGTTTTCTGGCAAGACCTGTGACCCTGTGGGGGACCTGTGCTGGAGCAAGTCTGTTCCTGAAGGACTGCACCCCGGGGAAAGGACCCATGCTGGAGCAGTTTGTGAAGAACTGCAGCTCATGGGAGGGACCCATGCCGGAGAGGTTCATGAAGGACTGGATGCCGCAGGAGGGACCCCATGCTGGAGCAGGGGAAGAGCGTGAGGAGGAAGGAGAAGCAGAGACAAAGCATTATCAGCTGATTGCAGCCTGCATTCACCATCCCCCTGTGCTGCTTGGGGGAAGGAGGGAAAGAAGTCAGGAGTGAGGCTGAGCCTGGGAAGAAGGGAGGGGGGGGGGGGGGGTAAGGGGTTTTGAGATTTGTTCTTAGTTCTCATTATTCTGTTCTGTTTAATTGGCAATCAATTCATTTCAGTTCTCCAGGTTGAGTCTGTTTTGCCCATGACAGTAACTAGTGAGTGATCTCCTTGTCCTTATCTCGACTCATGAGCGTTTTGTCATATTTTCTGCCTTGTCCTGGTGAGGAGGGGGAGTGACAGAGCGGCTTGGTGGGCACCTGGCGGACAGCCAAGCTCAGCCCACCACACACCCTTGCTGGCTCTTCTAATCCTCAGTGACAAAGCAAATCCTACCCATTGTCCTTCTCATAGGGGAGCTCCTGACATCTGACCTGCTCCTTCGCAAAGGAGGCATCCTCCCCTCCTCATCCGCCCTGCTACTCTTTCTGGCAGAGCCTGTCTCCCTCCATTGCAGCACCCCAGGTGAGCAAGCTGTCCCACCACATCTAATTTAATCCACAAAATTCACAGGGCTGTGAGGGTCCAGTTTCTCCTATCTGTTCCCCTGCTCCTCCTGCCTGCGCACGTTTGGGCTGTGGCACCGACTTGTTCCAGGAAAACATGGGAGCAAGGGCCCAAGACCCAACGTATGGAAAGGCTTTGCTTCAGGGCACAGACGTGCCGGAGTGTTTGGTAGATGGCAAGGTAAGGAGGAGATGAGGTGCCCACAAAGAGCAAACCCTGATGTCTCCAAGGGCAGAGGAGCAGGGCTGGGCAATGACACCTGGCCCAGAGAGGGCTTTGGTGTTTCTGCATGAACTCTGCAGAGCTGTGGGGCTTGCAAGACAAACTGCAGGGAGGACGGGGGGCTTCGGAGAAAGTCTCTGGGGGTAACAGACTTTGATCCAGCCACTCTGTGAACATTATTGTCACCTTTCCTCTTTGTAGCATCAGGCAGGTGAATCTTAGAGATTGAGAGAGAGAATGGCCAAGGGCTGAGAGCACAGGGAGAGCGGAGGGCACCCTGGTGTGATCCGCCTCCCAGTCCTGCAGTGCCCCTGGGTGTAGATGGGACAGACCTTGCATCTGTGCTGTGGTGTTGGTGTTCAGGTGGCACACAGGCACCAGACCCACCTGGGGGGCCCTGGGCTGTCTGCCCCACAGCAGCTCCAAGAGGGCACAGCTTTTCTGGAGGTCCTGTGCTGTGTTTGCCTGCTGAGTGCAGTTGCATTTGGCACCCCAGGCACCGAGCATGGCACTCGAGCCTTTTTTTTATGCCATTAAAATGAGAGCCCCGATGTATTCAGTGCAGGGATGTGGATGCAACTTAGCTTTGCAGTGACTGGAGCTCCAGTGAGTACAGTGGATAGAGAGAGACCTGGGTCTCTGTCTGAGGCAGTCCTCTATTTGGTTACCTCAATAGCTCTGCATGCTCCAGGGATATACTTGACAAAGGCACGTAGGTGGTTGGTGTCACCGTGGGTGGCAAAGGATATCCCCATTCCCCCTCGGGCCCTCAGCTGATGCTCAGAAGAATGTGGGTGTCCTCAGAGATTTTCCGTCAGAGCTTGCAAACACTTGCCCATGTCTTGAACCACCCCTGGCACCTCAGTCATCACCAAGTGTCTGAGTGTGAGCGCCTGAGTCCCCACTGAATGAAGCCAAGGGGCTCAGAGCAGGAGCTCACATGCAGGCCACTCTTTTATGCCCTCCTGAACTGAACCAGAGGATTCCCTTTGGTGTGTGGGGTGTATGGGGGAGCTGGATGCCACTTCAGGCCCAGGGTTTCCAGCTTGGGATGAGATGCCTGTGTTGCCTCGGCTGAATCCCTGCCTTGCACAGGGGAAGCCAACCCCTCCCTTTCCCTGCCTGTGTCTCTTTTTGCTATGGTACAGGAATGGGGGTGTCCAGAGGGGAACATTTACACCTCTTGCAGTCAACCATGCTCTGGTAGGACAAACCATGCTGCTGGAATCAGTCTCTCTCCACGGTTTAGTGAGGGATTGTCCATGATTACTTGAGTTGACTTCAAAACACATTCCCCTGGAAGGACCAAGCTGCCTTGCAGGAGCTGTCAGCCCTTGGAGCCCCAGGGACATCTCAAAGGAGTCCGGAGGCGGCAGAGAAAGTGGTGCCTTGGGCTGGGCCTCTGCTGCTGAGCTGGGCTGGGCTCCTGGGATGGAGGGAGCTGCTGGCAAGTGGGCAGCACTGCAGAGAGACAGCTCTGCCCAGGAGCAGCTCCTCTGCAAAGCGCAGCAGGGCTGAGGGCACTGCCTGCAGGCACTGAGGGGAGATGAGAGAAGTAAGAGGGATGTTCCAGGCTGTGTGGGGTGGGACGATGCTGAGACCTCACTGAAGGAGAAATCTTCACATCTCTTAACAGAGTAAGTGTTTGGCAGCAGGGCAATCACATGAGTGTCTTGGAGGGGTCTCCTAGACATGGCACATCACGCTGCAGATACTATTTGGCAGGATGGCTCTGAGGATTTCTTTACTGTGGAGAAGGACATGCTCCAAAACAAGGATACCCTGCCACACTGTCAGAGGACAGGACATGACGGCTGCCTTCTCCTGGAGTCGCAGGGGGCTGAGTGCTGGGGCAGGGACTCTGCTGCCTGCCAGGGTCAGCATTAAGCCTGCCCAGGGAGCTTCCCACAGAGCTGCAGAGAGAAGTTGTGGGTGGAAGCAGTGACCCCTTGCAGGGAAGGGTCCTTCTGCTGTCCAGAGGGTGCAGCGCGAGTCGGGGCTGCTCAGACTTCTACATCACCTAAGGACGTTTGCGGACGATGTTTGCAGAGGGTCATTTTAAAGGTGGATGTCAAGGTAAGGGATTGCCTGAAAGGGAAGAAGGCTTTGCTTTGAGTTTTCTCCTCTTGGTTAGCTAGGTGGGCAGTGGGAAATGGGAATTTATGTCTCTGCTCTGGAGTAGGCAATGAGACCCCAGGTCTCACTAGGACTTGTCTGAGCTGCTCCTTAGCCCCTGCACACACAGAGATGCCCCTGAGCAGTGCCCTGCTGCCAGGAGGTGCTGGCAGGGCAGAGCTGAGCACATTGTGGGATGGGCTCTGCGAGCATGGAGAGTGAGGAGATGTGGGGACAAAGATATGGTGCAGAATAGCCTTTTGGCCAGTCTGGGTCAGCTGCCCCGGCCGTGCCCCCTCTCAGCTTCTTGTGCACCTGGCAGAGCATGGGAAGCTGAAAAGTCCTTGACTGGTGTAAACTCTGCTCAGCAACAACCAAAACATCAGTGTGTTATCACCATTATTCTCATCCTAAATCCAAAACACAGCACTATACCAGCTACTAAGAAGAAAAATAACTCTATCCCACCTGAAACCAGGACATTCGCCCTTGTTCTCACTGTTACACTCACTGGTGTGGGGGGTGAGGATTCAAGTGCAGCTCAGACACCAACGCTGTGTGTGCTGTCATGCACATATGGCCATGGAGGAAAAGCATCCAGCTCGCACCCTGTTCACCTGTGGGGCTCTGGTACTGCACTGTGTGTGGCTGGCAGTGATCTCGCCCTCCCTTCAGGACGTAACAAATTCAGGACAGTTGACTCTGTCCTCGGGAGGTCCTGCTGGGCTGCAGGCTGCTCCCCCTGTAGAGCACAGCTCTCCCAGGACATCTCTGTGTTTTGCAGGAGCCCCATGGAGAAGACACCACGGTGCTAAGGCCAAAGAAATTCCTGCTGGGTGGCTGCATACAGGCAGCTGTAATCAGCCCTCTGTGCCCCTGTTTGGGAGGACAGAGCTGAGATCCTCCTCAGGTACGATGAGATGGGGTGAGGGTTTGGAGATCTGCACTGGGAAACTGGATTCCTCTGCTCCCAGCACTGTCCTCTTTCTTTTGGGGGGAACACCCGAGTGCGATAGTCCTCCAGGTGGAAGAGCTGCCAGCACAGGGCAGCTGAGAGCAGGGCTGATGGACAGAGCGGCTGTCCTCACTCTGCACTAAGGGACAGTCCCTGTGCCCAATCTCAGCACCCACAAGGTTTCCCTTGCAGTGCAGCAGAAATGCCAGGCATTGCTGCATTCAAACCACTCCTCAGCTGAGCTTGGGCAACCAGAACAGAAGGCACAGACCAAAACCCCCACAGCTCTGCTCTGCAGTCAGGTGAATTGGGTGTGACAATGCCAAAAAGCTCTTTGATATCAGGATTGGATTTAATCTGAGATCACCCCGTGTTCCTATTTACCTACTGCTGTAGGGCAGGACTGACTCCTGCAGAGCCCTCAGCAGAGCCTTCTGCTCCCTGAGGCACCCTCAGCCAGCACCAACCAGAGCTTGTGAAAGGGAACTGCCAAAGGTCTTCCTGAATGGAGTGAGACAGTGTGCAGAGGGGTTTCCATGAGAACTGGCTTTGATTATCCTCAGAGAAGTCTCCCCTAACTTGTCGCTGTCCTTTCCTCCTTGGCAGTGCCCCATGCCCCGAGGCAGCAGATGTCCAACAGCAGCTCCATCACCCAGTTCCTTCTCCTGGCATTTGCAGACACACGGGAGCTGCAGCTCTTGCACTTCTGGCTCTTCCTGGGCATCTACCTGGCTGCCCTCCTGGGCAATGGCCTCATCATCACAGTCATAGCCTGTGACCACCGCCTCCACACTCCCATGTTCTTCTTCCTCCTCAACCTCTCCCTCCTCGACCTTGGCTCCATTTCCATCACTGTCCCCAAAGCCATGGCCAATTCCCTCTGGAACACCAGGGCCATCTCCTACGCAGGATGTGCTGCCCAGGTCTTCTTTGTGTTCTTCTTGTTTGGTGCAGAGTATTCTCTTCTCACCATCGTGGCCTATGACCGCTATGCTGCCATCTGCAAACCCCTGCACTACGGGACCCTCCTGGGCAGCAGAGCTTGTGTCCACATGGCAGCAGCTGCCTGGGGCAGTGGGTTTCTCCATGCTCTCTTGCACACTGCCAATACATTTTCCCTCCCCCTCTGCCAAGGCAATGCTGTGGACCAGTTCTTCTGTGAAATCCCCCAGATACTCAAACGTTCTTGCTCCGATGCCTACCTCAGGGAAGTTGGGCTTGTCATATTTAGCACCTTCTTCTTTTTTGCTTGTTTTGTTTTCATTGTGGTGTCCTATGTGCAGATCTTCAGGGCTGTGCTGAGGATCCCCTCACAGCAGGGACGCCGCAAAGCCTTTTCCACATGCCTCCCTCACCTGGCCGTGGTCTCCCTGTTAGTCAGCACTGTCATGCTTGCCTACCTGAAGCCCCCCTCCATCTCCTCCCCATCCCTGGATGTGGTGGTGGCAGTGCTGTACTCAGTGGTGCCTCCAGCAGTGAACCCCCTCATCTACAGCATGAGGAACACAGACATCAAAGAGGCCCTGCGGAAACTGTTTGAACACGGACTACTGCACCATCAGTAAGGTGGCCATCATTCTCAGGAAAAGCTCGCATGCTCTTTTGATCATATGTGTCTTGTTTTTCTCTTTGTTTATTTTACGTCCTATGTTACTTCCCCTTAAATAATAATATTATTATTCCCCTGCAAGTGTTTTCTGACACAAAAGACCTCACATAGATATGGAGCCAGGCTCCCTGTCTAGGGAAACACAATAAAGAATCCAGCAGAAGTTTCTTTGACTCTGCTCCCATCTCGTACAACTCCGCTGGAGCTGGGGGTGCAGCCCCAGCATACAGGAGGGGTCAAGGAGCCACGAGCCCAGCTGCCACATGCAGGAGCAGGCACTCGTGGACCTCAGGGATGCCCCTCGCTGCCTCAGTGGGCAGATCCTTTCTGCCACCTTCACGTTGGGGCTGCTGCTTCCCTGGAGCCATGGCTGTGGACAACAGCAGGACCTGGTCTTTTCAGAGCAGCACTGCCAGCTCAGGGGCCTGTGGAGAGCACGGGGTGGGAACCAAGACAAGTTGGCCAGGGGAAAGGGATGGCCAGGGAAAAGAGCAAGGGAGCATTTCTGTGCCTGCAGGGGGGAATCCATCAGAAAGAGAAACCTCTTTCTGCAGGCATCCGCTTGGGGCAGGCTGCTCTGTGCCCTGGCCAGGACTTTTGTGCTGGCCTGGGGAGGGGGACTGGCAATGATGGGGCATGGTCAGTCTGTGGCATCTCCTGGACCAGAGACCATGCTTCCTGCAGTTTCCCTAACCTCCCTTTCCTCATGCCATGTTGAGCCTCCGGCCCTGGGGCTGATGGGGAGGCTGACCCTTCTCTGCTCCCTTCAGAGGGGCTGGGGCTGTGGGCTGCGGCAGGCACTGCCGTGGGGCCAGCCCAGGCTGGGCTGCTCTGCGGGGCTGGGCTGCGGAGAGGGCAGGGGAGATGGGAAGAGCCGGGAAAGGTCTGGGCTGGTCTGGCAAGTGCCCAGGAGAGGACACCACCAGTGTTAGCTGAGCTGTGTGACCAGTTCGTGGAGAACTGTCTCCCACGGGAGGGACCCCACGCTGGAGCAGGGGAAGAGTGTGAGGAGTGCCCCCCTCCGAGGATGAAGGAGCAGCAGAGACAACATGTGATGAACTGACCACAACCCCCATTCCCTGTCCCCCTGCACCGCTCGCAGGGCAGGAAGTAGAGAAAATCGGGAGGGAAGCTGAGCCTGGGAAGAAGGAAGGGGTGTGGAGGGAAAGCGTTTTAAGATTCTTCTTATGTCTCATTATCTTACTCTGACTTTTGATTGGCAATAAATGAAATTAATTTCCTCGAGTTGAGTCTGTTTTGCCCATGACAGGAACTGATGGTGATCTCCCTGTCCTTATCTCGACCCACGAGCGTTTTCTCATATTCTCATATTTTCCTCCCCCTGTCCAGCTGAGGAGGGGGAGTGATAGAGCGGCTTGGTGGGCACCTGGCATCCAACCAGCATCAACCCACCACAGAAGTAGAACATTTCCTTCCCTTTAAATTGTTTCCTTAATTTCTTCGTGGCTTCATTTTTTTTTTTTTTTTGACATTTTCTGAATTGTTCCGTCGTAATCAGGCCTATAACATTAAAAAGAGTATGTTTGTGTCTCACATGGAGTTCAGTGCCCTAAAACACTCCCTGCCCAGGACTGGCCTTGCCACTGCTCGCCCTTTCACACAGCCGGTCACACTCTGAGGGGCTGAGCTCTCTCAACCGTTCCAGAGAAGAAGGGTGACCGTCTTCAGGGAAATGCTCTCTTTCTGCATGGCCAACATATTTGTGTTACCAGCACTTCTGGAAGGAGTCCCTAAATCAGCAAGACACACTCCCTTCACATTCCCTCCGCGGTGCATGAATTGTCACTCTATTTTAGGTGCAGAAAGGGACAAGGTTGTCCTTACCCAGCACCAAACACCTCAACGCAGATGTCTACCTCTAATCGAGTTGTCTAGGCTTCCCTTTGCAGTAAATGGAGAGACAGAAGATGCCTCAACCGAGATGCCTGGGGATTTCCTGGTGACCAACTAATGCTCCAGAAGGGAGCCCTGGGTCACATTTCCAAGCACCTTATGGGTACATCTGTAACCCCAGGGCAGCTCAGACAGCAACAGCCTCTGCATGTGCGCAAATGTTTTTAAAGCTCTCCCCATCTCACCTGGGGAGTGTTCTTGGATGTCAGAAAACCTCAGCATTTCTGCTGCACTCAGGGAGAGCAGAGCGAGTCCTGCGAGGCAAAAGGATTGCCTGGGGCTTAGTGGAGACTGAGGGGAGCTGGTCTGTCCCTCCGACTTGTTCCCTACAAGCTCTGCCGTGGGCTTGTTCTTCATGAGATGGGGGCTGATATCACTCTTGTGTTACCCTTAAAAAAAAAAAAACAGACACTGCTGTGAGCAGAAGGATCCAGGGCAGACCACTAAATGTCTTACCCTTTCTCACGGTCTCAGCACCCCACTTCTAGCCAAGGACACACATGGCTCATTCCACAAACCCAAAAGAACATTCTCTGTCATAGCATCTCTGCACTTCATGAGGATTTCAGATAACACAAAGGTGCTATAGGACAGGTTTGCAACCTGGAGGGAAGTTTGGAAGAAAACCTCAGGGAGATAGCCAAGTGTCCTAATGACACCGTCTGATTAAGGGAAAAACAGCTTATTCTCCAGCCCCACAGAATGCATTGCACACAGCCACAAATGTTAGAGGAAAGCTGGGACACTTGTTCGGATGGACACACCTGCATGAAAGGACCCACAAAATCAGTGTGTGACTCTGCAGCTGAAACTCCACCTCCCCAGAGAGCCTGGCAGCAAAAATGAAAGAACAATAACACAGAGAAGTTGAAACACAAAGAAAAATACATTGAGGGTGTGGCTGAGAGAGGCCAGGGCAGAGGCATTGGGGCACTCAGACAGCGTTCCCCTTCCCCAGCTGTGCACGCCACCTCCCAGACACCACCATTGCCGGGCAGCTGCTCTCAGCCCCTGCGCTCTGCAGAGGGAACTGGGCCCGTGGCTGCAGAGCTGCACCATGGCTCTGCTGGAGCTCTGGCTGCAGAGGAGGTGGTTCACACCTTGGACCCCACAGCCCTGAGGGCAGAGGCTTTGGTGGGTGGGAGAGGAGGCAAGGGGACTTGCTCAGAGGAAGGGGTCTGCAGTGGAGGGGATCACACAGAGTTTTCTGTATTCTCCCTCCCACAACATTTCTCGTTTTAGTTTCCTCTCATTCCCTCATCATATCCCTGCTGCCTGTAGTTTTTTGTCCTGAGAGGTGTTTCCCTGTCAGTGCTCACAGACCCCATCCCAACCTCTGTGCACTGACCTTGGCCCTCCAGAAACCTGCCTGTTTGCAGGGCACTGGCTGGGTGCATATTCCTGTTTGCAGGTGGAAAAAAGGACAAGTCCCTAACCCCAATGTGTCCAGCTGAGGTGATTCTGGTGCTGTCCATAGGCAGAGGAGTGCCTGAAAACACATCAGGAGACACCCAGAAGACCTGCTGGTCACTCAAATTTACAGTTCAGCAGTCTCAGTGACTTGTCAAAATTAAGGCGGTCGTCCTGTTCTGTCTCTCTGATGGTGCAGCAGGGAGTCCCTGCTCTGGAGCGTGTCCTCCTCTTCTACACCAGAGAAACTGTGAGATTCCTCCTGAAAGATCCCATAGGGTGTGGGACGTGCTACCTTTTGGATTTTCCTCCATGAGCAAAAGCTACATCGCCCTGCATCCAGAGACTTACCATGTAGAGGGCTGTGAAGATCTCTCCCATGCAGTGAGCTCTCATCATCCTCCCACTCCACACTGCCTTACAGTCTCTGTGTGTCCTCTTTGCCTCAGTCTTCCCCAGCAAGGTCTCCCAGGCCTCTGTGACTCAGGGCAGGACTCTGGAGGAGATCAACCAGCAGTGGATGGGGATCAAGTCAGGGATCGCTTGAGCAAATTCTTCCCAATGTATGGGACAGGAGGGGCAGAATCCCAGGGAGCTGAGTGAGCAGGCCAATGGCAAAGCGAGGCCACTCTCCAGCATCTTTCAAAGGTCAGGGAGTCTGTGGGAACGCCCTGACAATGGGGAAAATGCAAACTTTGCATGCACCTTTCAAAATGCCCAAAGGATGTGCAGAGGAGTGAAAGGCTGTGCCCCAGAATGTGTCCACTCGGATCCCATTTCTGGGTTTCTGGATGAGAAGGGGATTAGATTTACCCAGGGGAGCTTGTCTCTCACCATCCTTTTTGCTTTCTGTGCTAAAAGGACAGGAATCCTGGACCCAGGGAGAGCAGTGGTTATCTTTTAACCTGGAAGTCAGTGAACTTTTCAACATCACGCACCCTCAATATTCTCATGCCCAAGTTAGGATATTGTGGTCTGCCTCAGTGGATAAGTAGATGGGTAAATAACCAGATGGATGGTCAAGCTCAGAGGGACGTGATCAATGCGTGGTACTCTGCCTGGAGGCATCTAGATAGCAGGGTCCTGCAGGGGTCTGTCCTTCCACTGGCTGTGTTTAACGTGTTTTTAATGACCCAGAGGAGATGAGAGAGTGCTTTTTCATAACATTTGTAGAAGACACCACATTGATGAGAGCAGACACTGCACTGGAGGGCAGGGTGGCCATCCCAAAGAACAAAGACAAGGTGGAGTGATGGGCCAATAGGAATCTCAAGATAGCCAATAATTTGTGGCCTTGAGGTCGACTAAGCCCATGACACAACATAGGCCAGGGACTGCCCAGGTGGGCAGCAGCTCTGTGGAAAGCCTTTGGTGGTCCTTGGGTTCCATTAGGCAAAAGAGGAGCAATCAGGAAAGAGGGCCAACAGCATCCTGGGCTTTATGAACCGGAGCACAGCCAGTCTGCTCAGCACTTTTGACACCATATCTGGAATATTTTCCTAGGTTTTGACATGCCACAATGCCAGAGAGACCTCAACATACTGGAACCAGTTCAGTGGAGGGCCACCAAGGTCAGTAGGATAGGAGAACTTTTATTGTAAGAAGAGGCTTAGAGAGCTAGGCTTGTTCAGACGGGAGTAGAGAAGATCTTGTGAGAAACATGTAGCAGCATTACACAGTTCCCACAAAGATGGAGTCAGGCTCATGTCCATGACACAAGGACAAGAGGCAGTGGGCTGAAACAAGAGAAGGTCAGGCTAGATAGAGGGAGAAATTATTCCAGCATGAGGATAGTCAAGTGCTGGAAGCTGTTTCCCAGGGAGTGTGCACTGGCTCTGTCCTGGAATGGGATCAAGATGTGTTTGGATAAAGGCCTGAGTAGTCCGTCTGACCCTGCCTTGAGCAGGAGGTTGGTCCAGACACCTCCTGAGGTCCCTTCCAGACGGAATGATGCTGTCCTTCCTTCCCCTTCATGTTTTCCAATTCGGGAGAGTGCTCAGGTTCTCCGTGACCCCAGAAGTCATTCACATCAGGTTGAGGGCTGCTTCACAGGTGTCCCCAAACAGCCCTGACCACATCCTTTGCTTCCCTTCTCATTTGCCCAAAGCCTATTCTCTTTTCCTATCCTTATACCCTCCAAGAATAACAGCCTACTGTGTTAATCCATTCAGAGCCGGTTGCTCAAGGATGTCAGCATCCACGTACAGAGTCTACAAATGAGCCTGGCATTGAATCCGTCATTGTGGAAAGAGACAAAAGGCATTTGACCAGCTCCTTGAATCCAGGAATCAATATGCCATGCCTCCTGAGATTTCCAGGAACGCCTGAACTTGAAGTGCAGAGAAGTGTGAGTCCTCTTTAGGTGTCCGGGAGAGAGGGAAAACAGAACACACTTCAGGTACCCAAATGCCATGACAGTCCGCAGACCATCCTTCCCTTGGCCTCTGGCATCCCATTTCTTGACATGCAAACCTGGTGAGATTTCTGCGGATGATGCATCAGTAATTCATCAGGTGTTTCTGTGATTTCCCTAAAAGCAGCAGTACCTATTTTAAAAAAAAAAAAAAAAAAAAAAGACAACTTCTTCCTAAGAGGTGGTGAAAAAGCCCTGTCATGGTCCAGAAAGATCACCACGAGCCCTGGAGGCAGCGAGGAAGATATAAAAAGCACCAGGATGATCCAAAGTGCTGAACGCCTCTTCTGAAGAGTGAGTGGCCCTGAGCAGCAGTGATTGGCCATGTGTAGGTCTGGAAGAGAGGTCGGGAGATGTCAGTGAGAAAGGAGAGGGGTGGCTGATGGCTTCTGCAAATCCTTAAAACCCTGTCTGAAGCCAACAATGGAGAGCAGTGGATGTCTGATGGTGGAGGAGGAAGAAGAAGATTGTCCTGGGAAGATGGCAGGACGGAAGGCCCCTCCTGTGCAAATCAGGGATGATACAGGCATTTCCATCGCATGTGCATGGCTCAGCCTGACAGATGGGGAACGCCCACTGCTTGGGGTGTCTGTGCTCAGTCGTGCCCCATGACCTGACCTGGCTCTCCTCCCCTCCTTCACTCCTCACACTTGGGTGGGTGTCAGAAAACCTCCCTGAGCCTGGAGGATGCACAGCCCTCCTGGGGTGAGGTCCCACCACTGCAGGGGAAGAGGAAGGGTTGGTGAGACACAGGGGCATGCAGGGGGAGAGCAGTGCAGGTGCAGCAGTGAGTGCATTGAAGGCAGGAAGAAGACTTGACATGTCGGGGGCTGTCATGCTGAAGTGAAATAGGTTGAGTCTTGATTTGGAGGCAGCAGCAGAAGGAGGATGGGCAGTTGAGTGCTGGGATGGGGAGCTAAACAGAGGATTCTAGCATGTCTGGGGCTTGGAACTCTTGGGTGAGAAAGCAGCATTAGCAAGGCTTTGGAAGAAACGGGATGGGTTGTGGGGAACTCAGAGGCATGGGCAAATGCCCAGAGACACAGAGCTTGGTGCTGGAAGCAAGGAAGCAGGCACAGGCACAGGTCAGTGTAGCTGTGGTGGGGAGGGCCAAGGGCCTTGGTGGGGCTTTGACACCCCAACAGAACTGGGACCCTTGTCCACTCAGCTATGGCTTCTGTCTCTTCCACTGAGACCCACGAGAGGACATGAGGTCCTTACAGCTCCAGCGCCTTGTTGCCTCCTCCTCGCCCACCCTCCATAGAGCCTGGCAGGTGTCCTACCACTGACCTGCGCCTGCCATCACACACTCCCACATCACAATGCCCCCAGGAAGAGCCCAGAGCATCACAAGAGGGAAAGGATCCCCTTCTGCAGGGGATGGGGGTCAGGGCTTGGCCATCCTGCTTGGCGAAGCACACCAAGGGCTTTCACAGTGTGAAAACATCTCACATTGAAATGTCCTCCTGTGCCAAGGGCCTCCGACTCCCTGCTTCACCAGCCCCCAGGGACAGGAACCTTGTCTGCTCATTCCCTGCATGGTCTCTTCAGTGATGGCCTTCAGCAGGGCCTGCTAACACCTTCCCAAACCTTCAGCTGTGCTTCTTTTACTCCTCTGGAGGCTTGGTCAGCCTTTCAGGAGCTGCAGTTCAGGAACTCGGCACCAGAGGGCTCATTGCCACGCAAAGCACCACAAGGAGCCAAGCCTCGGCATAACTTTCCTTTAGGCGTCAATTCTTATGTGGCTTCCTAGAGAGATTTCAGGAGTGTATTCAAAGTGAGAAGATGTCAAAACAAAGAGGCAAAGTGAATCAAATGCTTGATTTTGAATAGCCAGTTCTGCATGAATCCCAGTGTATTTGGGTTGCAGGAATGTCTTCAAGGAGAGTCTGCACCATTGAGACCTATGGAGATGGACTGGCACAGCCACCCCCAGCAGGGGGAATCCCCATCTGCTAGGCTGAGGCATGCATCTATAAGCTCATTTTGCTTTTGCTACCCATCCCTGCATCTCTCAAGCCTATGGGACCTTTGGCTTTGGCATCCTCCCTTCGTCCTGGGGGAAGGTTTCCAATTCCTTCCTTGCAGATTCCCCTGTTACCAGCTCCTGGGTGCTGACTTTTTGCCCTGGAGCTCTGTCAGCTCAGAGAAGCAGCCTCACAAGATGAATGTTTTTTTTTTCATGGGAACTCAGAGAGATCATTCTTGTCCTTGGAAGAGTCTGTTCTGTAATGACTGTCAGATTTCCTTATATTGTTCACCCTTCAGAGCTGCTCCCCACGGCACCATTTGTATCAGTCCCTGAGCAACATAAAGTCTTCTTCTGTGGAGTCCACCAGCCTGTGCTCTGCTGCGGGTCTTCTTTTGACATCTGGGACTCCCCTATTTCCTGGTCACAGCAGCCAAGGCAGATACTGATGATCACATCCCTGGGCAGCTCTTCCTTGTTGGCCAGGACCAGGTCCAGGCGAGCATCACCCTTCTTGGCACACCTGGCAGCTATGCTAAGTCATCCCAAGATCCTCCAGACTGTTGGCACCTTCTTGAATTGCCTGGCCAGTGAACGCCAGGGCACTTACAGCTCCCCATAGAAACCTGCTCATTAACCTGGAGACTTGTTGTGGTTGCTGTCAGAAGACTTTTTCTGCCTACTCTGCCTGATCAAGTAGTTGGTAACTGCCAAGACACTGTCACCCTTACTCACTCCTCCTCTCATCCTCACTCACACAAGCTAATTCAACCTGTTGCCCAGCTGATAGAGGAGCTCCACGTATCTGAGCTGCTTTTTCACACAGGGGGCATCCCCCCACCCTCATCCTCCCCACCGCTCCCTCCTGCAGAACCTGTATCCTTCCACTGCAGCACCGCAGCTCAGCAAGCTGTCCCATCACATCTCATGTAATCCAAAAATGTCACAATCCTGTGACAAGACATGGGGCTCCTCCTGGCAGTGCACACTTGGGCTGCAGTGCCTCAGTTGTGGCACGCTAGTGGGGCACAGACTTCTCACAGGGAAACCTGAGCAGTGCTGCTGATGAGAAGACCATTGTGCATAAAGCAGTTAGTGCTGTGCTGCATCTTTCTTCCTCCATATGAACACATGGTCCCCTTGGCTAACAGAAAAAAAGATTAGGAAGGGGGTGGTTTATCAGAGAATTTCTGCACAGATGAATAGGAAAGTAATAGTCTAAAGGTCAAAATCTTAGGTCTGAACTTAACCTACATGAAGACCTAAGCTCACATCTGATCTCTAAATTAAGCATCTGATCTGAGGCCCTTTTCTGTGGCCAGTGGAGAGAGATCTGTTAAGTGGTGAGCATACAGTCACCCACCTTAGGACCTGATGAATCATGAATGGGAAATGTTTCTCTTCCCATGGGTAGCAGGAGGAACCAAGAGGAGGTGATTTGGGAGGGATTCATCTCAGATCGCTGTAAATGTCTCCACAGAAGCCATTTGCAATGAGTCAGTCTCATCAATCAAAAGAAAGAGGTACTTTCAAGGTAAAATTTGTCTGAGCTGACTAAGACTGGTTTTGTCTTCAGGTCACTGGCAACCCACAGAACAGGTACTAACCTCCTGGCTTTACAAAAGAAAGAACTGGTTTCAAGTACAGCAGAAGAGTTCTTTGTTCCTTTAATAAAGTCCTCAAAGCGAACTGGGATGCTTCTACTCTTTATTTATGTGCATTTTCAATTTAGTCACTTAAAAAAAAAAAAAACCTCCATTGTTCATCTTGCTCAAGTGCCAGGGAGGTGGACAGTTATTTAGGGGACTTCTGTCCACTTAAGGAAGTATGGTCTTTGCTGTCCACATCTATTACAGGGAGGAGACGCTGGTTCTCAGGCCATGCTGCTCATTGTGCACAACTTCCGTGTCTCCTGGGTCTCATCTGGCCCCATCAGCATTCCCTGCAGCCCAGACACATAGTCCTGTACTTACGTGTTTCTTCCACCCCGAGTACATGAAATCAAGTGAGGTCTGTATGGTGTGCTTTGTTTTGTTTTGTAGGCTGCCAGTAAGGATGTTCTGCATGCACGTGTGGCGTGAAATACAGTTTGTGTCTGTACAGACTAGAGGAAGCAACGCCTGGCACAGCCTTGTTCCTACGTCTTGTAAGGAAGAGCTCTCAGAGGGAGCTGTGCCTTAACTCTAAGGAGCACTTTCCTGAAGGAACGATGCCCACAGCTGCACCCAGCCCTTTCCCTGGTGTGAAGGAGGCAAATAAGGTGATCAGTCTGGAGGACATGCCGTTAGAGCAAGACAAGGGCCTCAGATATTTGCTGCCTAGAGGTACCTATTTTCTGTCATTTCCTAAAGATGAAGAGGTTCAACAAAGATCTGCCACCAAAATAATCAGGAAACCAGGTTTAGAAGCAAGGAGAAGTTGCATCAGAACTGGAGGAGGGTGAAGCTTGTTGAGACTTGGGTGTGCCATGGAGACATGAAGCCCTCTGCTTGTTGCTTTCTGTCTCGGTTTCCACACGTAGAAAATGCCATTGTGGTATTCACCAGGGTTTGTAAAGTGCTTGTAGGTTATTTGAAAGGCATTGCTAGGTAGGGTCTTCTTATGGTGATGTATTGCAGGAGAGAACCTGGTGTGATATTCATTTCAGGAAACTTTACACTGCTAAGAAAGAAAGGTCGCATTCCTGCAAATATGTCATCATCAGGTGTTTGCCCTCCCCACCCCTGTCCCCTTCCAAAGTCCACTTACAAAAACTCTTCTTAGATGGAAAAGTGTTGCCTGAAGATGATCACCCTTCTCTTCAAGCGTGCCTTGAGGGCATCTTTCATCATCTGGTTCCTCAGGCTGAAAAGAAAGGGACTTATCAAAGGAGCTACCACTGTGTTGAGAAGGGCCACTGCCTTGTTGTAGGAAATGTGGTGACTTGAAGGCCGGACATACACGAATATGCAGCTGCCGTAGCCCAAGATGACAAAGGTGAAGTGAGAGGAGCATGTAGAGAATGCCTTGTGCCATGAGGAAGCTGAGGGCAACCTCAGTATGGTGTTAGTGATGTAAAGGTAAGGCACTGCTGTCAGGCCCAGTGAGCCAAGCAGGATGATGGATGAGGCCATGAAGGTGATCAGCTCAACAATCTGTGTTTGTGCCCAGGACAACTTGATCAAAAGCACGCTGTCGCAGAAGAAGTGGTCAATACAATTGGCATTGCAGAAGGCAACCAGGACAGTGGAGACAATGGTGGCCAGGAAGCCTGCAATCCACGAGCCCAAGAGGAGCTGAAGGCAAAGCTGACCGTTCATGAGCATGGGGTACTGCAGAGGGTGGCATATGGCCACATAGCGGTCATAGGACATGAGAGCCAGAAGGACAAACTCGACTGAGCCCAGAAGGGAGTAGAAGTAGCCCTGAGTTAAGCAGCCTGGGAAGGAAATGGCTTTGCTGCCCATCAGCAAGTTTCCTATGGCTTTGGGTATGATGGATGTAGTGATGAAGATGTCCAAGCAGGAGAGGTTACAGAGGAAAAAGTACATGGGCCTGCAGAGGTCTCTTTCAGGCAGAACGAGGGCAATGATCAGCAAGTTTCCCACTAAGATCACCAGGTACAAAGCCAGGAGAGGGATTGCCATTAGGCGCTGCTGATGGTGGCGGGAGGGGAAGCCCAAGAGAAGGAACTCTGTGACAGGTGTGTGGTTCAACATTTCTACATCGGAGCTGCAGTGAGCAAGGGCAGATGGTCAGTGGAGGAAACAATGCTTCAGGAGGTTACAAGAAGATGAGACAGAACGAAAGAATGTAGAAGGATGAGAAAAGGTATACACGGAGACATTCACGCAAAAGCTGGAAGGAAAACAGAAGAGAGGAGAGAAGAATCAAGCTAGAGCAAGAAGGCCCCATTTTATGCCCTAGGAGCAAACGTAGTACGGGGGTTAGAGCAGGGATCCACTATAAACACGATGCAAGTTATTGTATTTGAGCTCTCTACCCAACAGTCCCATTACAGGCAGTGGGGAAAAAACAGACGTTTCTCAACCGGTTTTATTCTAATCTATTTAAAGGTATCCTTTAGGATGAGCTACAATGCATTCTAGTGCAAGATAAAACAGCTCAGCCAAGTGCCTTTAACCTTTTGATTAGGACAGAAGCAGAGAGAAGGCGGCATGAAGATGGTGACAAATGCGGAGGCGTGTGGGAAGTAAAGGTAAGAAGGAGAGCGAGAAAAGAGGAAAGTTTTATTCCCTGGGAAAGGTTTGGTTTTCAGGGAAAGTCAGAGCCAAAGAGGGAGAAGACAAACATCCCGTGTTTAAAACTCTTCCATTTTCAGGACTGTCCTTCCATCCAAGCTTGAACTTTGTCAGGTAGAACAGAAAGCTTTATAAACAGATTCCTCCTCTGTCACTGACAACTTTCTTGCTGAAGAACAGTTTTGATAAACCTTTCTGGCTGTCGGAGGGAAAAAGAAAAGAAAATTTGAAAAGCAGCAGAGAAGAGGGGAATAAACAAAGGAAATACCTAAGAGCATAACAGGATTGAAAAAGATGGGGGGTAGGGAGGCGGAGAAGGGAAGTTCATTCAGTTGGGGGATAAAAATTACCTTGTAGAGCAAACAAATAAAGAAACCAAATAAACTAATGAGAGACTGAGCCTTCTCTCTCCTGTGGTGTTTGGGGTTTTGTTTCTTTTTCTGTTTTTCTTTTCTTTCCTGTGGAATGAAGCCTGGTTTGGTAAGGAGTTCATCCTTACCAAGTCAAGAATTTATTATCTGAGGGCTTGGAACGTTTGAATTCCTGGTGCAGCGCTTCTTTCCAAACAGCCTTCCCCTATGCGGGCCATCTCCTTCCTGTCCTGCTGGTTTTGCTCACAAAACCTACACAAGCCTGAAAACCTCAGACCCATCGGGCTCTGTGCAGCTTAGCTGAGATGGGCCAACAAGCCCACATCAAAGGAAGGGGCAGAGATCCTGACACAGGTCTCGCTTCCCGAGAAATATCACAGGGAAAGGAGGAATGTCAAAGGAGGGCAGCAGGTAAGAAGGCAGGCAGGCCAGGAATTAAAAACAGCCAAATCAGTGAAAATCAAGGTGAAATGTGACAAACCACTGACATGAATCTATGATGTGCTGGGAGCATTAGCGGGGGGAAAGAGAAGCCCAGCAGACTTTGTGTGAAGCACCATCCCCTTTCTTCCCACAACCCCTAAAGAACAGTCTATCAGGGCTCCTTTCAAGGCTCGTGTAAAGCCTTTGTGGGTCAGCTGGGAATGCCATTTGTGCTGAGGCACTTCCTCCAGACTGAAGGAGTCTCCGATTTTTCTTCCCCTTTTGTGGAGAACATTTCTAAGGCCTTCGGTACGTTCCCCGAGGACCCATGGCCTTGGGTGCTAAAGGGTTCCTCAGCAGAGCAGCTCTGAGAGGGTGAGGGGAGATTAATGACAATGATAGCTGGCAGCTCGGTGACCTAACCCCTGCAGAAGTCGAGATCCATTCTGTGAAGTATTCTGTGAGGGAGAAGCACCAAATCTTAAAAGGTGCTGCCAAGAGATGTTTAACAGTCAAAGCAGCTTCTGTGGAGTGACTTCCATGCTACCCGCCTTGTCTTTACAATGTTGGACACCTAAAGGATAGGTGGTTTTTAGTGTCAGAGTAATCTCCTTAGTTTTCCTTGGGTTTGCCAATGAAGCTGAGGACACAGTTCAACTTATTGCAGAAATGGATTTCTAAAGGTAGAGGAGAGGAGTGGATTCCTCTTCTGCACTTGCAAGGGGAGCCCTGACTGACCAATCGACACCTGGCTTCTTCATTGCAGACCTCTGGGAGATTTGCAGAGATCATTCCTTGTTGTCTAGGGGCCACCTGACTGTCTCCTTCCAGTCCAGAAGGAAGCCGGTGTCCTGAGGGTTTGGTGCTAAAACTGGCAACATTGTGAAGGTCTCTCTGCCCATCGTAGTGCATCTGAAATAGGACAAGGTATCTCTCTTTGGGTGGAATTGTTCCTCTAAAGCTGAGAGAGAGGAATCTCATTCTTCAAGGCTTTGGGAGTCTCCTTCTTGATGGTATTGAAGAAGACTTTCCTCTCCCTGAGTACAGATAGCCTCTTACTCCCCCTTTCTCCACAGCGCTCATGAAAATAGGACCTCCTTTGCACTCCATGTCGGCAGGCCAGCCCCATCCTCTGGCGCTGTCTGGCAGAGCACAAGCCTCTGCCCATGGATTCTTCCTGATCTCCCGACTTCACAGTGGACTGGCTGACCCTGCACTTGTCTAAGCTGGGCCCCAGATCACTTCTCCTTTCAACCCATTTCTTCCTTTCCCAGTGCAGGCAGGGGGTGTAGAGCAGGGGCTGATAGAACCCACTCTCCCTCCATTTCATATATACAGTTTATGTTGCTGTAGGCATGAGAGTCAAGAGAAGGTTTAAAGGGAAATTGGAAGGAGGCCATTGCAGTGGCTCTGCGGATCGGTAGAAGAGATGTTTCCCAAATTATCAAAGAGTCATAGAATCGTTGAAGCTGGAAAAGACCCTTTAGATCATTGAGTCCAAGCATTAACCTAGCGCTTCCAAGTCCACCACTAAACCATGTCCCTAAGCACCACATCTACCCGTCTTTTAAGTACCTCCAGGGATAGGGACTCAGCCACTTCCCTGGGCAGCCTGTGCCAGTGCCTGACTACCAATTCAGAGAACTAATTTTTCCTTCGCTCCAATCTAAACCTCCCCTGGTGTACCTTGAGGCCTTTTCCTCTTGTCCTATCGCTTGTTACTTGGGAGAAGAGACTGACCCCCACCTTCCTACAACCTCCTGCCAGGTAGCTGTAGAGAGCGAGAAGGTCTCCCCTCAGCCTCCTTTTCTCCAGGCTAAAAAACCCCAGTTCCCTCAGCTGTAAGACCTGTTCTCTAGACCCTTCACCAGCCTTGTTGCCCTACTCTGGACATGCCCCAGCACCTCAATGTCTTGCTTGTAGTGAGGCGCCCAAAACTGAACACAGTATTCGAGGTGCAGCCTCACCAGCGCCGAGTACAGGGGGATGAGCACTTCCCTGATCCTGCTGGCCACGCTATTCCTGATACAAGCCAGGATGCTATCAGCCTTTTTGGCCACCTGGGCACTCGGCCAGCTCACATTCAGCTGGCTGTTGACCAGCACCCCCAGGTCCTTTTCCTCTGGGCAGCTCTCCAACCACTCCTCCCCCAGCCTGTAGCGTTGCATGGGGTTGTTGTGACCTAAGTGCAGGACCCGGCACTGAGCCTTTTGAATCTCATACAGCTGGCCTCTGCCCATGGATCCAGTCTGTCCAGGTCCCTCTGTAGGGCCTTCGTACCCTCCAGCAGAACAGAACTTCTTCCCAACTTGGTGTTGCCTGCCAACTTACTGAGGGTGCACTCGATCCCCTCATCCAGATTGTTGATAAAGGTATTAAACAGAACTGGCCCCAGGGCTGAGCCCTGGGGAACACCACTTGTAATCAGCCACAGACTGGATTGAACTCCATTCACCACCACTCTTTGGGTCCAGCTATCCACCCAGTTTTTTACCCAGCAGAGAGTATGTGTGTCCAAGCCTTGAGCAGACAGTTTCTCCAGAATGCTGTCGGAAAAAGAGTCAAATGGTGTCAAACACGCAGTTGTGCTGGAGAGCCCTGGCATCTCGCATAGAACTACAGGCCTTTATTTGGCCATTGAGTAGCTGTCCTGAATTAGATTAGGCAACGTAGGGATGTCCACGGGCGTTGTGCCATTACAGTCCATGGTGATCTAGTATATGCAGCTGATGGAGAAGATGGCTGATGGCTATGGCAATGGCTACATCTGTCCCCCTGACTACCTCAATAGGCTGCCCTGAACGTAAGGAGTAGGGAAAAGTTCAGATGTCCTAAATGTGGGCATCTGCTGTTGGCCAAAGGAAGTCCCCTCTAAGCTCAAAGATGATGCCTCCAGATACTGCCCTCTCTGTGAACCTCCGCATTACAGCTTGCAGTTACCTGCACGTATCTTGGACCACCTCTGACACCCCAGATGTCACCAGGTGTTTGAGTCTGAACAGCTCACTCCTTGCCTCCATCCCCAGCAATTACCACGGGAGCTGAGACAAGAAGCTCCCAGGCACCAGGTTCCTATTTTGTGTCCACCTGAACTGAGGCAAGAGGAATTCCACCTCCTGTGGGTTTGTGGCAGCCGTAGGTGAGAGGTGAGGTCCCTTCCAGCCCCAGGACTACAAACAAAGGATGAGAAGCTTCAATTGACTCAGCTGAATCCCTTCCCTCAGCAGGGGTAAAGGAGCTCTGTCACTGTCCAGGTTTCCTGTCCCATACCAGAAGTAAGGAACGGTGATTCTCATGCCCAATTCTCTCTCTGATAGGAGAAATGACTCTGCTGGAAAGAAGTATCTCTCCAGAGGTGAGAGAGGGACCACAAGTTATTGCTTCAGTCTCTTTCACAGCAGGTTCCCCTGGAGCCCCAGGGACACCTGGAGGGAGCCCAGAGGGGCAGAGAAAGTGGTGCCTTGGGCTGGGCCTCTGCTGCTGAGCTGGGCTGGGCTCCTGGGATGGAGGCAGCTCATGGCAAGTGGGTAGCATTGCAGAGAGACAGCTCTGCCCAGGAGCAGAGCTCCTTTGCAAAGCGCAGCCAGGGCTGAGGGCACTGCCTGCAGGCACCAAGGGGTGAGGAGATAAGTAACAGAGATGTTAAAGGCAGTCTGGCATGGGAGGACAGGTGAGAGCTCACTGGGGGAGAGTTCTTCACAGCCCTTGACACGGTAAGTCTCTGGCTGCAGGGCGATGCAGATGGGCTCCTGGAAGTGTCTCCGAGACCGGCACATGCCACAGTGGATAGGACCTGTCAGGATGGCTCTCCTGGTTTTTCCGGTGTGGAGGAGGAGGACATGCTCCGGAGCAGGGCTTTCCTGCTGCACCATCAGAGGGACAGGACATCACGACTCTCCTGGAGACGGCTGCAGGGGTGTGAAGCCAGTCCTGCAGGCAGGGGTGTCCAGGGCTGTTCTGGGCAGTGTCCCTTGTGCCCCAGGGGGCTGTGTGCTGGGGCAGGGACTCTGCTGCCTGCCAGGGTCAGTGCCCAGCCTGCCTGGGGTGCCCCCCCTGGGACTGTGGGAAGCTGTGGGTGGAAGGAGCAAGCCCCAGCAGGGCAGGGCAGGGTGCTGCATGGGTCAGGGTCGCTCACAGCTCCAGATCATGCCAGGACATTTCCAAGGGGACTTCTCAAGAGGAAGGTCAAGGTGTGGTTACATGAAAGGGAACGAGTTTGTGCTTTGAGTTTTCTCCTCCTGTTTGGCTGGGTGGGCATGAGGAGATGGGAATTTTTTTCTCCACTCTGGAGAAGGCACTGAGACCCCAGTTCTCATTACAACTTTTCTCAGCTGCTCCTTAGGTTCTGCACACACAGAGCTGTGTCCGGGGAGTGCCCTACTGCCAGGAGGTCTCTGCAGGGCAGAGCTGAGCACACAGTGGGTGGGATGGGCTCTGTGAGCACTGACAGGGAGGAGACATGGGGATGAGGAAACAGCTGCTGGCAGGGAGAGCTCCAGGCAGCGGAGGCATGGGCAGGGAGTGAGAGGGAGCTTCTACCAGAAATGCCATGGGAGGGGGGATTCAGCATCTCCCTGCCATTCCCTGCAGTGCTGACACCTTCCCCTGGTCTTCTCTCCCACCCAGCAGATACTCCCACCCTTAATGTCACAGGGACTTGATCATGAGCTTCCTTCCCAGTAGCCCAACCACAGAAGAGGAGAAACCCTCAAGTGTCTGACTGCATCTCCCTGTCCTGACTCCCTTGGCAGGAGTACTTTGGCATTTTCCCCTCTTGTCCCTGCTGCCCTTGTCCTTCCCCTTGCAATCACTGGTGTGGCAGGTGAGGATTAAGGTGCAGCTCAGACAGCAATGCTGCATGTTCTCTCATGCAGATGGATCCATGGAGGAAGAGCATCCACGTCTCCTCCTAGTATTGGGGCCCTGAGCAGTGCAGTGTATGGGGCTGGGAGGGAGCTTACCCTTCCTTCAGGACACCCCATCTTTATGACATTCAGCTGCTTCCCTGGATCTTGGGGGTGGGTCCTGCTCAGCTGCAGGCTGCCCTCCAGAAGGGCACATCTCTCTGATGGCCTCTCTGTGTTATCTAGCAGCCCTGTGGAGAAGACACCTCAATGCTAAGGGTATGGAAATGCTGCTGAACCGTGTATGCAGGCAGCTGTAACGAGCCCCGTGTCCCTGGCTGGGAGGGCAGTGCTGAGATCCTCCTCACGTGCAATGAGACAGGATGAAGGGTCTGGAGATCTGCACTTGGAAACTAGATTCCTCTGCTCTCTGCAGTGTCTCGTTTCTTCTCAGGGAATATGTGAGTTCGATTGTCCTCCAGTTGAAAGAGGTGCCAGCACAGGGCAGCTGAGACCAGGACTGATGGACAGACTGGTTCTCCTTGCCTTGCATTAAGGGACAGTCCCTTTTGCCACTGTGGACCCACAAGGTTTCGCTTGGAGTGCTGCAGAAACTCCAAAGATTTCTGCCTTGAAAAGACTCCTTGGGTGTGGTGAGGGAACTATAACAAAATGAACGAAACAAAATCCCCACAGTGGTGCTCTGCAGTTGGGAAAATTGGACGGGACAATGCTGGAAAGCTTTCTCATATCACAAATGGCTTCAATCTGAGATCACCCTGTGTTCCTATTTACCTCTGTCTATAGGGCAGGACTGACTCCTGCAGAGCCCCCTGCTCCCAGTGGCACCCTGAGCCAGCACCAGGCCAAGCTCTTGAAAGGGACCTGCTCAAGGTCTTCCTGAACAGGAGAGGCAGGGGGGGGTGTGGGGGGGAAGTGTTTCTGTGAAAGTGAATTGGTTGTTCTCAGAAAAGTCTACTGTAACTTGTCACTGTCTTTTCCTCCTTGCACAGGTCCCAAGCTGTGAGGCAGCAGATGTCCAACAACAGCTCCAACACCCACTTCCTTCTCCTGGCATTCGCAGACAGGCGGGAGCTGCAGCTCTTGCACTTCTGGCTCTTCCTGGGCATCTACCTGGCTGCCCTCCTGGGCAACGGCCTCATCATCACAGTCATAGCCTGTGACCACTGCCTCCACACCCCCATGTACTTCTTCCTCCTCAACCTCTCCCTCCTCGACCTGGGATCCATCTCCACCACTGTCCCCAAAGCCATGTCCAATTCCCTGTGGGACACCAGGGCCATCTCCTACGCAGGATGTGCTGCCCAGCTCTTTCTCTTGCCCTTCTTGATGTCAGCAGAGTTTTATCTGATCACTGTTATGGCCTACGACCGCTACGTTGCCATCTGCAAACCCCTGCACTATGGGACCCTCCTGGGCAGCAGAGCTTGTGCCCACATGGCAGCAGCTGCCTGGGGCACTGGGTTTCTCACTGCTGTGCTGAACATAGCCCATACATTGACAATCCCCCTCTGCCAAGGCAATGCTGTGGACCAGTTCTTCTGTGAAATCCCCCACATCCTCAAGCTCTCCTGCTCACACTCCTACCTCAGGGATTTTGTGGTACTTGTGGTTAGTGTCTGTTTAGTATTGGGATGTTTTGTTTTCATTGTGCTGTCCTATGTGCAGATCTTCAGGGCCGTGCCGAGGATCCCCTCTGAGCAGGGACGCCACAAAGCCTTTTCCACGTGCCTCCCTCACCTGGCCGCGGTCTCCCTGTTTCTCAGCACTGGCACATTTGCCTCCCTGAACCCCCTTTCCATCTCCTCCCCATCCCTGGATCTGGTGGTGGCAGTTCTGTACTCAGTGGTGCCTCCTGCAATGAACCCCCTCATCTACAGCCTGAGGAACCAGGAACTCAAGGAGTCCATTAGGAAAGTGATTTCATGGATGTTTGCAATATTGAAAATGTTTCCATCACTCTCCACAAATGAAATCTAATGTATCCCAATGCAGGCCTGTACTTTGTTTATTGATTTTTCCTTTCTTATTATTAGCAGTGCCTGTTCTGTTATTTATGCTTGTTACATTCCTACATAATCATTTGTATTCATCTCACTCTCCTGAGAAACAAACTCATCTCTTTCTATCACTGAAACCTATAAATGTGTCAGAGCCGCCTCTCTCACAGCATCTCTGTAGTAAAATGACATTTCTCCCCGATGTAGTTCCTGAAGATTTGGCTGTTCTTCCAAAGCTGATGTCGACAAGAGGCCTGGGAATTTCACCTCAAAAGGGCCTGAGTTAAAAGCTCACTGTCACCTTGGTAGCTGTTAGAGAACAAAGGTTGGATTTAGGACACATCCCTTGCTCTGTATTGATAGCGGACATGGTGAGTGCTCACTGAGATACTGCCATACCATGCTGTCCCAATGCGTGACAGGGCAGAGGACATCCTCCAGGAGTGGAATCTGGAGCTGCCTGGAGAGACTGCGACATGTGCATGGACCACGTGTGCCTGGGGTGGTCACTGACTGGAGCCCCACAAAGTGAGAGATCGCCCGAGGTGGAGTCAACCAGAGGGAAAGCACTAAATCCAGGTATCTGCAAGGAAACACAGATGGACACAGCCAACCCTACACAGACCAACTCCAACAGGCCACAGCACCTTGACAGCCACCACACCACCAGCAGCACTTACACAACCATGAGCAACACAACCGTCCCCATCCCATCCCCCCTCTCAGGCTGATCTGGTGTGAAGGTTGCACGAGTGGTCTGTGCATTCCCAGCAGAACTTACCTGCAGGCTCACACCCCCCCGCAGTCCCTCCAGTGTGGGCCTGGGCTTAGATCTGCCCAGACTCACAGATATTACCCAAGTGGTAGTTCCAGCCCTGGGTCTCTCCAGATCCTGGGGTCCTCCTCCTCCTTGCTAGCCCCACTTGGCCAGCAAAGCATGTACATACATTCACGCCCAAACACAGGCACACACACCAGTGAGCCCAGGAAAGGTAAAAGTGAGACAACTCATGCACTGACATAAAGATAGTTTAATAGGTAAAGCAAAAGCCGCACACACAAGCAAAGCAAAATGAGGAATTCACTCACTGCTTCCCACCAGCAGGCAGATATTTAGCCATTTAAAGGAAAGCAGGGCTTCATCACTCCTAACAGTTACTTGGGAACACAAATGCCATCACTGCAAACATCCCCACTTCCTTCTTCTCCCCACAGCTTTTATTGCTCAGCGTGATGTCCTATGGTATGGGATATCCCTTTGGTTACTTGGGGTCAGCTCCCCAGCTGTGTCCCTCCAAACTTGCCTACTCGCTGGCAGGGCAACATGAGAAGCAGAAAACGCCTTGGTGCTGTGCAAGGACTGCTCAGCAATGACTAAAGCATCGGTGTGTTATTAACACTCTCTTCATCACAAATCTAAATCACAGCACCATACAAACTACTATGAAGATAACTCTACCCCAACGGAAGCAGGACAGACCACGGTGATCAAGCACAGGGTTTGGCCAGACCACCACTGACCAGCCACCTCCCCATGGGCACCTGGCCCTGACAATCCTCCTCCTCCCTACTCTTCCACAGGCTGCTTCTTCCATGATCCATCTGTATCCCTTCTCCCTTCCTCTCTTTGCCCAAGTCTCCTCTCCAATTCATAACCCTCAGCAATTTCTTTTTCCCCAATGGTCTCAGGTTTTCTCCATTTGTACCCAAATTTGATAGTTTGTATACCATTGCCTAGGTCCTCTGGGACTTCAATGGCAGCACTGATGGCTTCCCCAGCCACTGATGGCCTTGCAAGACTTGAGTGCCCAGCAGGTCCCCAGTGCTCCCCTCTGTGCAGTTTGGCCACTTCTCCCATCTGCAGCCACCTGCGAGACCCAGCCGGGACACACGGTGCTGCCCATACTTCTGGTCCCTTCTCACGCTGTTCTCTGTCACATCCCGCAATTTCTCATGCCGCGTCCCATAGGTTCCCTTGTCATGTACAGGTGCCTTCACCCCAGGGCAGGGCCTCACCAGGGGCCCAGTCACCTGCCTGCAGCCTTCCCCTTCTGGTGTCCTTGATGCCCTCATGACACCTGCCTGCTCCTGGCCAATCACATTGCTGTCATGAGGTGACCTCACAAGCAGCAGCCCGACCATGGTGGTTTTGCCTGCCTCTACCCCTTTCCACTGCCTGAGCAGCCATCTGTGTCATGTTGGGGTTTGTGATGCGCTTGATGATGTCACAGTACCTGCCTGCCTGCCGCAAGTCAGTCCGGTTACTGCAAGAGAAATGGCATCACAATCCACCCCCCAGCCATGTCATCTTCACCTTCCTCTGCATCTCCCCTCTCCCAGGCTCTCAGCGCTGCCGCAGGGGTTTTCCGACAACCCAGGCGACATCCCTGGGCCTGCCTCAGCACCTGGCCAATTGGGTTGTTCCCAAAGAAGTGACTTCAGAAGCCACCTCCCAGCTACGATGCCTCTCCTTGCAGCATCCTCTTCTGGCAACAGGAGTGACCTCCCAGCCAGCCTCCCAGAACCCTTCCCCTTTACCTGCCTCTCCTCTCCCCTCCCCAGCGCTGGCATTTCTGCTGGGCAGGCAGCAGCGTGCTCCCCCACCGGGACTGCAGAGCCCTGCTGGGACAGCTGGAGTGGTGGGAGGGCAGCCATGGATGGCAAGGGCTCCTCAGGAAGGCAGGTAGGCGGGTGAGCAGGTGGAGGTGAGCTCTGTGCAAAGGGGAGGCTGGCATGCACAGAGCCTGGCCTTGGAGGAAGCCTCGTGGTCACAGGTCCTCATTTACGTGGCAAGTTCAGCCACTCCACAATCTGCTGGGAGGGCAACAGGGCTGGGCACAAGCAACCCAGGAGATTCCGGGAGGGTGTGGAAGACAACATTTTGACACAGACACTCGATGAGCTCACTGAGGCTGGTCTCTTACTGACAGACAAGGTGGATCTGGCTGGGGCTGGGAAGGATGAGGGCAGCCATGGCTGCAATGACCATGGGATGGTGAAGTAGGACAAGGAGCAGAATGACAGTGCAGGACTGCAGGAGAGCTGATTTCAGTTAGCTGAGGATCTGCTTGGACTGTCCTGGAGGACAAAGGGGCTGAGAGTCCCTCCTGGATCTTCAAGGACAACATCCTCAAAGCCCAGGAAGAAGCCAGTCTGATGCAGGGAGTCGAGCAGGGCCTGGCAAGAGGTCAGCGTGGATGAACAGGGACCCTCCTGACTTAGGAGGTCACACTCGTGAAGGAAGTGAAGGGAGGCTGGAGGGGGAACGGGCTGCCCAGGAGGCAGAGACCCCTGGCCTGTGGGTGCAGGGATGGAGCCAGCAAAGCCAAAGCTCAGCGGTGGCTGGAAATGGCCATGCGTGGGGAGGGCAGCCAGAAGGGCTTCTCTAAATGTGTTGTCAGCACAAGGAAGGCAGCTGAGGGAACCCTGATCCCAGTGCCCAGTGGGGCAGGGGACGGAGAGACAAAGCCAGTACCAATAGCGTAATTCCTCAGAACAAAGCTTCTCCCTTGAGAGTGCTGGTAGGAAATGTATTTTGCTGAGTAACTGGACACACCTATACATTTTTCTATACTTTAGATTTACATTACATGGACAGAAGTATAGATTTTTCCATAGACTCACATAGAAAGACAGATAACACAGATTTGATGAGAATTGTGCAAATTTGGCCATCCAAACACAGAGTGTTTCACTGAAGCTTTGTACCCTGCTTTCCTCCATCAGGCACGAGTGGTCAACACCTCCGAGCGTGACTCACTCTGTGCCAAGAGTTAGAAGTGGCGTGGACAGTCCAGGACAGGGAGTGTTTTGGGGCCCTGGGCTCTGTGCAAGCCACAAAAATTAATGCTGTAGGCCTCAGGATGATGGAAATGTTGAGACCATTTCCAAAAACTGAAGCAACAAAGGAAGAGAATGAAAGATGTAGAGTGAAGGAGATGTCCTATTACAACTTTAAGCTTTGAACACTGTTCGTGTTGTTCTCCTCCTTGCTTTGTTTTGTCTTGTTTTAATGTACTGATCTCTGGGGGATTTTGTGTACTGCCTTTGTTTGCAAAGGAAAGTGGTCCTAGAATTGGGGTGGGATGCAGTTACAGGGACACAGGCTCCAGCTGCAGCTTCCGAGTGTCTCCTCTGTGACACTGCCAGGCCCAGGCTCTGGGCACTTCAGAGACACTGGGTCCTCCAGAGGCAGCACTGGATACTTATGGTCAGGCAGTGGAGCACTGCCTGACAACCTGAGAAATTTTTACACGCGCTTAAAACTATGAGCATGACCTCATCAGCTGAAACGATTGAATACTTTTAATAAAAAGTCAGTGTTTTCCCATGAGATCAAACTGAGGGGTTTTCAGGATGTACATTAATCGCAAGAGGAGAACTGATGACCTTCCACTATATTTGCATTGTCAGTACTCTCTCTCTTAGGCCGTGCATTTCATCTCCCTCATCTTTCACCTATTTCCACTTGTCCTAACTGAACTGACCATGTCTGAAGTCACCTTCCCAGCAGCCTATCCGCACATAACCACTTGCAATTGCTCTCTAGATTTCCCTTCCCTTTACTCTTGGATCAGTCATATACCTCTCAACAATCCAGTAGCTGCTTTGAGCATCAGGGAGTTAAAAGCTTGCCTATCTTTCAGTAGTCTGTCTAATTCTGTCTTTAGCCAACACTTTAATTGTTTATTTTATCATTTTATTTCTGTGTAAAAGATTTCTTGCACGGTTATCCCTTGTGGAAGGTGAACCTCATTCGTGACAGCTTGTACTTGGCATACAGTTGAGGAGTGTGTTATACTGTAATGGTGAATCTTATCAGTTTTACTTTGTTTGTTCAAAAATCAGAAAAGTCCCTCTTTGCCTTTGTGCAGCCAGGTCTCTAAGGAAAGCAGGCGGGGGCTGCTGCAAAGGAGCTGTAACATCCAGCTGCAGACTGCAGAGGGGAAGTCTGATGTAAGGATACAAGTCCCAGGTGGCTGATGAGAGACATGAGGGGGTTGGGGAGGTGAGAAGCAAGTTGTCCATGCTGTGTCAGACCTCAAGGGACAGCTTCTCCTTCCAGTCCAGACCTCCTAAGGAGAGACCCTGCATCAATATCAATCAGAGAATGCTGTTATTGCCTCTTCTCTACACTGAAAAGTAATAAACTACACCCTTTAAAATAAAAATTCATTTTTATTGGAAGTTCTTTGAAGTCTTTCTCCATAACTGCACTAGGAAAACCTCTCTAATAAACTGTACAAGACTAGAAGAAAATTACAGGAACAGATATAGCTTGTTAGGGCTTGCTTTATATTAAAAAGCCCTGTGGTGTATTTGGTGCCAAGTCCTTGAACCTCAGGCACTGAGAGGAGATTGCACAAACCTCTCCAAGAGTCAGCATCAAAAGCAAAACCCAAAGTACCTTGAAGTATTAAGAAGCCCCACTGAGGGCCATTACTGGCAAAGCCTCCCCAGGGACTCGTTAGAGCAGAGAATTGGAGGCCATGATTGCAGGCAGGCAAAGGGAATGTGCAGGCAGCTCAGATGCTGAGGAAACCCTGGCTTTGTTTTATGAAGCAGCAAGGCCAAGCTCTGACCCCCAGTCGCGGGGAAGGCAGGTCCTGTCCCTCACGCATTGCTCAGGGCTCTTCCTGGGGCAGTGGGATGTGGGGGGGTGATGCTGAGTGCAGGACAAGGCTATGACAGCTCCCAGCCTTACTGGGGGTGTGCAAGGAGGCAATGAGGCCCCCCCACTGCCTTAGGCCAACATGTCTCCTCATAGGCCTTGGCAACAGAGACGATTGCTGTACCCAGGGGGACAAAACCTTGGGTTCTCCTGGCCATGTCCAGCCTTGCCAGCGCTCTTTGCCATCTCCACCACAGCTTGTCCTACGCTGTCCCACAGCTGCTTCTTTTGCCCTGCAGGCTGCAGACACCCATCTCGCTTCCTCACCTTGCTCTCACCCTGCCATTTCCATACATTCACTGACGGCTGTCCACCCTCACACTCTGTTCCTTGAAACACCAGGAGATGGACTGATTTCATACTCCTTCTGGAGGACTTCATCTACCACAGCACTACCCTCTGAGTGACGTTTCTTCCTATCATGTCCAGTCTCCATCTACCAAGCTGCACTGTGTGGAACTGTTTCTCTCTCCTGTTCTTTCCTACAACCACACGGGAAACAGCCTTTCAAGCAGGCACCCCAACCCATCAGCCTTCTTGCAGCCCTTCACCTGACCAGACAGAAGTAACCTCACCATGAACTTCCAAGGCTGCAAAGCATTTCTGCTTCTCGGATAGACACGACCAAGCTGCGTGCCTGTGGCTGTCCCATCCTGTACTAAGGCAGAAGAGACATGACAGCCAAAATAGAAGCCCCCTTCCTGCACTGAGCCTAGGTCCTTCGGCAGAGGGGGTCTCAGAGCCAATGTGCCAACCAGGTGCCTTCTGCTGGCCTGTCAGAGACACTGGCAGAGGTGAGTTTAGAAGCACATATCCCAGCCATGAGTCAAGGGCTGACCTATCGGCTGTTTCAGGAAGAAGTTACCTCACAGTGCCTTTCCCAGACACATTCCTGCTGTTGGCCTCTCACCTCCAGAGGCAGAAGTGACCTCACAGCCCCCTTCACAGCCATCGGCTTCCTAATGGATTATGAGTTCCTGAGACACAAGTGACCACATGGTACCGTACCCAGCCATCACTCTCTTTGTGGCCCAGTATGTGAGCAGATAAAAGTAAGCTTGTTTCACCAAATTTATCTAATAGATTTCCTACCAATGGTTTGAGTGGAGAAACGTTCTTCAGAGGAACTGCTGTATTTATATTGGTGCATTTTATGCCTCTACTTCTGCCTCTCTGTTTTTCCTTCTTCTTCTGTCTCTTCTGTCTTCAAAAAGCTCTCCAAGGAAAACATTCATTGAATCCTAGAATAACTCAGCTTGGAAGAGACCCCGAACATCACCTTGTCCAGCTATCCTGCTCAAGGCAGGGTGAACAAGATGAGGATGCGGAACAGGTCTGCCCAGTTGGGCATCATCCACAAAGGAGCTGAAAAGGCACTCTGGCACATTATCCAGGCAGTTAATGAAGACAGTCAACAGTGTTGGCCCCACTGCTTGCACTGAGGGATGCCACTAGGAAGTGTCCACCAGCAGGACTCTACTCTACTGACATTTGGGCTGGATCCACCAGCCAGCTCCCCACCCACTACATCACCCACTTCTTCAGTCCAGGTATCACCAATGTGGCCATAAAGAGACTATGGGAAACAATGTCAAAACCCTTGCTAAGGTCCAGGAACAAAACATCCCCTTCTTTCCCCTACGCAAACAGGTCCAGAAATCCCTTTCTTCTCCTACAAGTACCTGGAATTGGCTGCAGCAGTATTTGGCCCATCCCTTTCCCAGGAACTGAGGTGACGTTGACCAGTCTGGAATTCTCCCACTCCTCCTTCTTGCACTTCTAGAAGAAAGGTTTGATGTCTGCCTTTTCCAAGGACCCCAGAACCTCTCTGATGGCTCTGACACACATGGCATTTGGGCTCACTCAAATTCATCTCTCCACACACACACTCTGTGCATGCTTAAGTCTCCTCTGTGCAATGCAAACATGGACTTCTGACCTACTCCTTAGGTGTCCTTCCATGGAGGGACAAAGAACCTCTCCGAGCTGGAGTGAGAGGCCAGTGCTGGGACTGGTGGTTGCAAGGGGCTGGTCTGTGGCCATTGCCCTGGGGCACCTTGCCCAGGGTGTCAGGCAAAAACGGGCACAGACCAGACCCTGCTCTGCTGGTCCTTCAAGCTGGTCCCTAGATGCCTGGCTGTGCAAGGGACACTGCTGTGTGCCCCAGCCCTGCACACTCACACATTTTGGATGTTCACTGGTGTTTTCCTCACCAGAGCACTTTCTTGAGCTTGTTCTTGACAGCAGCTTTGGAAGAAGACCTGAGCCTCCAGGCACTGCCCTGAGGAGGTCACCCTTCTTTATGGAAATGCTGTTATGGAGGCCAGCTCTGTCACAGAAGTGCCCATTGCCTGTCCCCGCCTGCGGTCACAGGACTACCACGCAGCACGACTGTGACCAAGCTGCCAGAGCACTCAGCGCTGACACCAACGCAAGGGATCAAGAAGAGAGTGTGGAAGTGGCAAGAGAACAGCTCTGGAAGACCAAGCGCTGGTGCTCCCTGGCAGTGCTGCCATGCTGGGACTCTTTTCCTCTCCACCCATGCATACAGGAAATGTCTCTTCAGCTCCAAAAAGTTCTTGGAGGAAGGATGTCCAGAAAAAAAAGTCAGTGAATGGCCCTTTATTTTCTTTAAACACACAGAGAGAACAGCTCGTCATTTACACAGCTACTCAGTCAGAAAACCAACCAGTGAATTAGAAAGGAGATGACAACATTATCACAAGTAAACCATGACCAACGGCTATGCAGAAGACCATGGGTAGCTTATTGCTCCAGAAAAACATCCAGTTATCAGTTTCCACACTGCATCCTTGAGCTGCTGGTTCCTCATGCTGTAGATGAGGGGGTTCACTGCTGGAGGCACCACTGAGTACAGCACTGCCACCACAAAGTCGAGCAGAGGGGAGGAGATGGAGGGGGGCTTCAGGTAGGTAAACATGCCAGTGCTGATAAACAGGGAAACCACGGCCAGGTGAGGGAGGCACGTGGAAAAGGCTTTGTGGCGTCCCTGCTCAGAGGGGATCCTCAGCACAGCCCTGAAGATCTGCACATAGGAGAGCACAATGAAAACAAAACAGCTGAATACTACTAAGATACTGACCACAATAAGCCCAACTTCTCTGAGGTAGGCGTCTGAGCAGGAGAGCTTGAGGATGTGGGGGATTTCACAGAAGAACTGGTCCACAGCATTGCCTTGGCAGAGGGGGAGGGAAAATGTATTGGCAGTGTGCAGCACAGCATAGAAGAAGCAACCGCCCCAGGCAGCTGCTGCCATGTGGACACAAGCTCTGCTGCCCAGGAGGGTCCTGTAGTGCAGGGGTTCGCAGATGGCAATGTAGCGGTCATAGGCCATGATGGTGAGGAGACAGAATTCTGCTGACATCAGAAAGACAAACAGAAAGACCTGGGCAGCACATCCTGCATAGGAGATGGCCCTGGTGTCCCAAAGGGAACTGGCTATGGATTTGGGGACAGTGGTTGAGATGGATCCCAGGTCAAGTACAGAAAGGTTGAGGAGGAAGAAGTACATGGGGGTGTGGAGGCGGTGGTCACAGGCGATGGCAGTGATGATGAGGCCGTTGCCCAGGAGGGCAGCCAGGTAGATGGCCAGGAAGAGCCAGAAGTGCAAGAGCTGCAGCTCCCGCCTGTCTGTGAATGCCAGGAGGAGGAACTGGGTGATGGAGCTGCTGTTGGACATTTACTTCCGCTGGGTATGGGCACTGTAATAGGAGGAAAAGACAGTAACAAGTTAAGGGAGACTTCTCTGAGCAAAATCAAAGCCATTTCTCATACACCCTCCCTCTGCTACACTCACCCTTTTCCTTTTCTAGGAGACCTTCCTTCAGCTCTGTGGCTGCAGCCCTGGTTGGTGTTGGCTGAATGTGCCATGAGGAGCAGGGGCTCTGCCCGCTGGCTGCCGAGGGGTCAGCCCTGCTCTGCAGCAGTGGGTTCATGGGAAGAGTGGGGGCAGGGGCCAGTCCTGGTGTTCGACCTTCTCTCATGAAACTGCTCCTAGTGCAGAAGGGGCTGTCAGCATCTGCACTCCCAGTGATAAGGAACTGAGGTGGCAGAAGGCAGGTTGAGAGGTTTGGGTTTTTGACAGCTCCTCCTCCCCTCGCACCCTGGGGAGTGTTCTTGGATGTCAGAAAGCCTCAGCATTTGTGCTGCACTCAGGGAGAACAGAGGGAGTCCTGCGAGGCAAGAGGAGTGCCTGTGGCTTGGTGCAGAATAAGGGGAGCTGGTTTGTCCCTCCGTCTGGCTCCCAGCTGCCCTGGGTTTGCCCCTTTCAGAGGTGGAGGGTGATCACACTCCCATATTACCCTGAAAAACCACCAAGCACTGCTGTGAGCAGAGGGATCCACCTCAGACCTCTAAATGTCTCACCCTTTCCTGAGGTCCCAGCTCCCCACTTCACAAACCCATCAGCATCTTCTCTGTCGTAGCATCTCTGCACTTCTCCATGGTGCCTTCAGATAACACAAAGTTTCTACACGGCAGGTTTTCATGCTGGAGGGAAGCTCACAGCTTGGAAGGAATCCTCAAAGCAATAGCCAAGGGTCCTAATGACGGCATTTGAGTGAGGGAGATTCAGCTCATACCCCAGCCCCAGCCCCACAAATTGCATTGCCCACAGCCTCAGAGGTTAGATGAAAGTTGGGACGTGTTCCCATACATGAAAGGACCAACAAGATCAGCCTGTGACTTTGCAGCTAAAAATTGCCGTCCCCGGCGAGCCTGGCAGCAAGAAGATAACAATAGCAAGAACACAGACAAGTGGAGGAACAAGGCAAAACACAGGGAGGTTCTGGCTGAGAGAGGCCAGGGCAGAGGCATTGGGGCACTCAGACAGCGTTCCCCTTCCCCAGCTGTGCACGCCACCTCCCAGACACCACCATTGCCGGGCAGCTGCTCTCAGCCCCTGTGCTCTGCAGAGGGAACTGGGCCCGTGGCTGCAGAGCTGCACCACGGCTCTGCTGGAGCTCTGGCTGCAGAGGAGGTGGTTCACGCCTTGGAGCCCCGAGCCCTGAGGGCAGAGGCTTTGGTGGGTGGAAGAGAAGGGAAGGGGGCTTGCTCAGAGGAAGGGGTCTGCATTGGAGGGGATCTTACAGAATTTTCTAAATTCTCCCTCCCACAACATTTCTGGTTTTACTTTCCTCTCATTCCCTCATCATCTCCCTGCTGCCTGGACATTCTTACCCTGGGAGGTGTTTCCCTGTGCCATGTCTTTTCCCTGTCAGCAATCACAGACCCCTCCCAACCTCTGTGCACTCACCTTGGCCCCACAGAAACCTGCCTGTTTGCCGGGCAAACTTGCTGGGTGCATTTTCCTGTTTTCATGTAGAAAAAACGACAGGTCCCTAACCCCAATATGTCCAGCAGAGGTGATGCTGGTGCTGTCCATAGGCAGAGCAGTGGCTGAGGGCACTTTAGGAGGCTCCCATCAGACTTACTGATCACTCGCTCAGCCGTCTCAGTGGCTTACATCAAAGTTGACAGCTCCTTTTCCATTCATCCCTTTTCCACTACCCCCCAAATCCA